>NC_136485.1:2020000-2202500 GCF_053919585.1 Euprymna scolopes
TAAATAATAAAAATTAATATAATTATTAATAAAATGTAGATAGTAAGTAGATAACAAAAACACACAAATACATACACATGAGTACACATGTAAAAAATACACACATCAATGGGGGAGAAGCATGTGCTTGAGTATATGTACAAACACAAATACGAAAAATATGTAAATAAGCTTCGTGTTAAAAAATATGATAATTATTATTGAAAGAATTAGTAAGAGGTAAATATAAGAGAAAAGCGTATTATATATGTTATATGTAGATGGTAAATTAAATAATTAATTAAAATAGAAGGTAAGTAAATGATTAGTTGTTAACAAGTAGATAATAGACCGAGAGGCAAGTCGAAGGATACCAATTGTGATAAGTACGTAATTGAAATAATAGAAATCGAGACCTGATTATGGAAATAGCCAATAAGAGACTATGGGGCGAGAACCTTTAAATAATGACATAAGGAGTGATTAAGGCAAAGGGGGGGGGGTACAAAAATGAATCTGTCTTTGAACGTGGTGCTTGAAAGGCCAATGTAAAATTTTTTGTTTTGTGGGTCTTCAGCAGGGGCAATAGTTGCTTTGTAAACCACATTTGTTGAGAGACAATTTTGCTGGAGCGGGCATTGGGGTTTGTTAAGGCAGTTACAATTATTTTGACCATTGTTATTATAGTTGTGGTTATTTAGTATTTTATTGTTGTGTTTTTTAATTTTATTTTCTAGATTATTTGTGCAACTGTAGCTAAGCTTAATAGTGTTCTTATTAAAAATTTTATGTAGAATATTACTAGGGGGGAAGTGGTGATTAAGAAGCATGAAGAATTTTTTACCTAATTTAGTTTTTATCATATTATTATAGGGAGGGTTAAACCAGAGGACTTTGCGGGATCTGTTATTCCTATTTGTATTGTTGGGTTTATTAGGGTCCAAGTATGTAATGTTAGGGTTGGAATATCCAGATTCCTTTAAAGCATTTTCAAAGAAGGGTTTGTGTAGGTTAAAAATGCTGGAGTTAGATGAGTTTGTGCTAAGCCTTTTTTCTATTGATTTAGGGATATGTTTAATAATGTGTTTGGGGTGGTTGGACATAGGGTGTATATATAGGGGGTATGTATTATTTTTAGTGTATGGTTCATAAGTATTATTAGGGAGGTTAAAGGTAACATCTAGAAAATTTACTGTTTTTAAGTTGGAAGTTACTTCAATCTTTAGATCCATATTCTTCAGTTCCCTGATAATGTTCTTTTTAATGCCTTCGCACTTTGGGCCGCTTGCGTTTTCAACAATGATAAGGCCATCATCTCTGTAAAGTCCCACGTTGTTGTTGGGGATAAATTTTGTGATATTATATAGGATGAAAAGGCCTACTAAGTCAGTAGCCTCAGCTGCATCAAAAGCACCCATCGCAAGGTCGAAGGAGGTAGGTTGGTCTTTTTTAGTCCATTGAGAGTCCTGGCTTAGTAGGACAGTTTTACGGCATTTCAGAATGATGTCAGTTTCAAATGGTTGAACATCGGAGAAGGTAGAAGCAAAATCCAAGACAGTGTCAAAAAGGTGTTTAGAAATAGAAGGGTAGTAATTAACTATGTCAAATTGAATAAATGAAGCCTTGTTCTTGTTAGGTATTCTTTTGAACCAATTAATGGTGTCTTCGGTGTTAATCCACTGGGTTAGGTTGAATTTATTTTTGATTTGTTTATTGATTCTTTCAAGAATTGTTTTGCTGATTCTGCCAATTTCGGGTCTGGTGGGGTTGATAAGCCTGGTTTGTGGTCTGGTACGGAAGTGTTCTTTATGGTCTTTTATGAGGAGGTATGCATTTTTAGTATCTAGCTTAGCTACCCTGTTGCTTAGGTTTAAAGTATCTGTGATTATTTTACTTTCTATATTAATGTATTTGATTAAGTCAATATTAGATTTTTTGTATGTTGAGGTGAGATTATCATTTAGAAGTTTTAAGTATTTTTGTTTGGAGACTTTGTAGAAATTTTGTGATTTATCAGCCTTGAGGTATATTTGCTTAGATTTATCTATATCTTTAATTATTTTGTCCATGTGGAGTTGGAAAGGATTTTTTTGTTTACGGAAAGAAATGTGGTTACTAATATCTGTTAGATCCGTTTCAAAAGCGGCCAATTGTTCTATGTATGGAGCTGTGTTTTTGTTGGTAAATCCGTAGTGGTTGGTTGGATTAGCAGGATCTTTTTCTTTAAGGAAGAAGTAGGCCTTCCAGCGCATTTTTCTAATGAGTTCCTCCATTGTTCTTATAAGAATAAGAAAGTATTCATTTTTTGGTATCGTTGGAATGTTTTTGAGGGAGAGTCGGAAGTTGATCTTTTCCATTCTTAAATGGGGTAGATTCCGAGTTTTTTTCGTAAAGTGCTCAACTGTAGAGGAGCGGGTATTTATTTACCAGTGGTAAAAAAAAAACCGGACTAAAGTGCTCAATGTGTAGTCAGAGCAGTATATAGGAAATTTATTACTGTGAGTCCAGAATGAGTTTACAAATTGTTTCAACTAGAGGAAAATCCTCAAAGAGAGGAAAAATCCAACTAGCATCATCAGAATTCATAGATGGACTAAGTTATAAAGTCAAATAAAAATGGAAAGATCGTAGATAAAGGGGAGTTAGAAAAGAAGGGGGAGTGGTGGGGAGAGGACGTTGGAGTTTAAAGTAGTAGGAGTGTATTAAAAAAAAAGAGAGGGGTTTATAATTAAATATTAATTATGTGTAAATTCTTATATACGTGTTTTTTAACAGTTTAAACTTAAAAGACGCTGCTTTTGTTGATAACAGCATAAGTAACAGTTAATTTAAAGGATCACCATGGCAACAGGTTGGAAAGTTAATGTTAGTGAAGGAACGGGTTGAAAATGGGGTTTAAAGTAATTTAGCCGGGCGGAGAGAGATTGAAAGATATTTATTGTTTATAAAATGGAAAGAAAAAGAAAAGGAAAAATAAGTTAATGAATTATACTTTACAGGTTTATTTTAATAGTGTGATGATATATATAATTAAATATAATAAATAAATTAGCCGGGCAGGTAGAAATAATACGTTACAGGTTTATTTTAATAAAATAAAATAAAATAGGTGAAGGAACGGGTTGAAAATGGGGTTTAAAGTAATTTAGCCGGGCGGAGAGAGATTGAAAAATAAAATAGGTGAAGGAACGGGTTGAAAATGGGGTTTAAAGTAATTTAGCCGGGCGGGGAGAGATTGAAAGATATTTATTGTTTATAAAATGGAAAGAAAAAGAAAAGGAAAAATAAGTTAATGAATTATACTTTACAGGTTTATTTTGATAGTGTAATGATATATATATAATTAAATATAATATATATATAAATAAATAGCCGGGCAGGTAGAAATTATACGTTACAGGTTTATTTTAGTGAAATAAAATAAAATAGGTGAAGGCTTAAGTAAGTAACTTAAATAATAGAAAAAAAAAAACATTTTTAATAAGTAACACACAAATATAAGCACACGCATAAATATGTACAGCAAATGCACATACGTAAATGGGGGAAAAGCACATGCGTGATCACACACACATATATATATATATATATATATATATATATATATATATACATATACATATATACACAAACATACATATACAAACACATATATATATATGTACACATACACAGATACGTAAAAATACACGCATATATACATATATAAACATATATGCAAGTACACATACATCCAGATGCAAACACTTACACATACATATATATATACATATACATATACATACATATATATACATATAAATACAAATTAGCTGGGAGGGGGGAATTGAAAAATATTTTATAAATAATTTTTAAATTTTCAGGCGTTGTAGTTGAAGGAAAGAGAGAAAGAGAAAAATATAAATTAATGAATTATAAGTTACAAGTTTATTTTACTAATATAGAAATAGGTAAGAATATCAGTAAGTTAATCAAATAATAAAATTCATAAAATTATTAGGGAGATATTTATAATAAGTGAATAAAACACATACACACAGAAAAACACACACACAAAAATACATGTAGAAGATACGTAACCAAATACAAATATATATATAAAAAAAAAAAAAAACACATACATATACACACATATAGAAGATACGCACAAACACAAATACATATATATACATACATATACACACACACATATATATACACACATATAAATACATACATACACACACATATACATACATATACAAACACACACACATACACACGCACACACACACATATATATATACATGTGCACATATATATACACATATATATATATATATAAATTAGCTGGGCAGGGAGAAATTGAAAAAATTAATTTTTTGTTTTTAATTTATTATTTATAGTTTTTTGAATTGTCGGGCGTTAAGTTGGAAGAAAGAAATGAGAAATAGAAGGGTAAATAGGTGAATTATACGTTATAGGTTTATTTAATAAAGTAAAAAAACTAAGGATATAAGTAAGTTAATTAAATAATAAAAATTAATATAATTATTAATAAAATGTAGATAGTAAGTAGATAACAAAAACACACAAATACATACACATGAGTACACATGTAAAAAATACACACATCAATGGGGGAGAAGCATGTGCTTGAGTATATGTACAAACACAAATACGAAAAATATGTAAATAAGCTTCGTGTTAAAAAATATGATAATTATTATTGAAAGAATTAGTAAGAGGTAAATATAAGAGAAAAGCGTATTATATATGTTATATGTAGATGGTAAATTAAATAATTAATTAAAATAGAAGGTAAGTAAATGATTAGTTGTTAACAAGTAGATAATAGACCGAGAGGCAAGTCGAAGGATACCAATTGTGATAAGTACGTAATTGAAATAATAGAAATCGAGACCTGATTATGGAAATAGCCAATAAGAGACTATGGGGCGAGAACCTTTAAATAATGACATAAGGAGTGATTAAGGCAAAGGGGGGGGTACAAAAATGAGTTTGGTAAAGAGAGATGTAGCTAAAAAATGGTGGGATAAATAGGTGGGGGTTCTGTGGAGGGGTTCTTTTAAAATGAATGGGGGACTATATAGTTTAGGTTGTAAGTAGGGTGTGTGTAATTCGTTAGTGTTAGATTTTAGGGGTGGGTTATAGTTATTATTAGAAGGGTGAGAAGTTGCTTAAGAGGTGGGATTTATAATGTTTACAATTAAGTGAGGTTTCAGTTTTTTTATTTAGAAGTTTATCTCTATCTCTAAAATTAGTAATCAGTAATTTTTCAGTTAAGCATAAATAACATGGGGAGTTTAGTGATTTACAGGTACTAGCTCTATTAAGAATTTCCCAGCTAATAATTGGGGTGAGGTTGTTTCGGGTAAGTAGTAGATAGTGGTTAGTTAATGAAGTACTATTTGGGTGGTTGGGGTTATTTAGGGAGCATTTATGCACTCTAAATCTGTCTTTGAACGTGGTGCTTGAAAGGCCAATGTAAAATTTTTTGTTTTGTGGGTCTTCAGCAGGGGCAATAGTTGCTTTGTAAACCACATTTGTTGAGAGACAATTTTGCTGGAGCGGGCATTGGGGTTTGTTAAGGCAGTTACAATTATTTTGACCATTGTTATTATAGTTGTGGTTATTTAGTATTTTATTGTTGTGTTTTTTAATTTTATTTTCTAGATTATTTGTGCAACTGTAGCTAAGCTTAATAGTGTTCTTATTAAAAATTTTATGTAGAATATTACTAGGGGGGAAGTGGTGATTAAGAAGCATGAAGAATTTTTTACCTAATTTAGTTTTTATCATATTATTATAGGGAGGGTTAAACCAGAGGACTTTGCGGGATCTGTTATTCCTATTTGTATTGTTGGGTTTATTAGGGTCCAAGTATGTAATGTTAGGGTTGGAATATCCAGATTCCTTTAAAGCATTTTCAAAGAAGGGTTTGTGTAGGTTAAAAATGCTGGAGTTAGATGAGTTTGTGCTAAGCCTTTTTTCTATTGATTTAGGGATATGTTTAATAATGTGTTTGGGGTGGTTGGACATAGGGTGTATATATAGGGGGTATGTATTATTTTTAGTGTATGGTTCATAAGTATTATTAGGGAGGTTAAAGGTAACATCTAGAAAATTTACTGTTTTTAAGTTGGAAGTTACTTCAATCTTTAGATCCATATTCTTCAGTTCCCTGATAATGTTCTTTTTAATGCCTTCGCACTTTGGGCCGCTTGCGTTTTCAACAATGATAAGGCCATCATCTCTGTAAAGTCCCACGTTGTTGTTGGGGATAAATTTTGTGATATTATATAGGATGAAAAGGCCTACTAAGTCAGTAGCCTCAGCTGCATCAAAAGCACCCATCGCAAGGTCGAAGGAGGTAGGTTGGTCTTTTTTAGTCCATTGAGAGTCCTGGCTTAGTAGGACAGTTTTACGGCATTTCAGAATGATGTCAGTTTCAAATGGTTGAACATCGGAGAAGGTAGAAGCAAAATCCAAGACAGTGTCAAAAAGGTGTTTAGAAATAGAAGGGTAGTAATTAACTATGTCAAATTGAATAAATGAAGCCTTGTTCTTGTTAGGTATTCTTTTGAACCAATTAATGGTGTCTTCGGTGTTAATCCACTGGGTTAGGTTGAATTTATTTTTGATTTGTTTATTGATTCTTTCAAGAATTGTTTTGCTGATTCTGCCAATTTCGGGTCTGGTGGGGTTGATAAGCCTGGTTTGTGGTCTGGTACGGAAGTGTTCTTTATGGTCTTTTATGAGGAGGTATGCATTTTTAGTATCTAGCTTAGCTACCCTGTTGCTTAGGTTTAAAGTATCTGTGATTATTTTACTTTCTATATTAATGTATTTGATTAAGTCAATATTAGATTTTTTGTATGTTGAGGTGAGATTATCATTTAGAAGTTTTAAGTATTTTTGTTTGGAGACTTTGTAGAAATTTTGTGATTTATCAGCCTTGAGGTATATTTGCTTAGATTTATCTATATCTTTAATTATTTTGTCCATGTGGAGTTGGAAAGGATTTTTTTGTTTACGGAAAGAAATGTGGTTACTAATATCTGTTAGATCCGTTTCAAAAGCGGCCAATTGTTCTATGTATGGAGCTGTGTTTTTGTTGGTAAATCCGTAGTGGTTGGTTGGATTAGCAGGATCTTTTTCTTTAAGGAAGAAGTAGGCCTTCCAGCGCATTTTTCTAATGAGTTCCTCCATTGTTCTTATAAGAATAAGAAAGTATTCATTTTTTGGTATCGTTGGAATGTTTTTGAGGGAGAGTCGGAAGTTGATCTTTTCCATTCTTAAATGGGGTAGATTCCGAGTTTTTTTCGTAAAGTGCTCAACTGTAGAGGAGCGGGTATTTATTTACCAGTGGTAAAAAAAAAACCGGACTAAAGTGCTCAATGTGTAGTCAGAGCAGTATATAGGAAATTTATTACTGTGAGTCCAGAATGAGTTTACAAATTGTTTCAACTAGAGGAAAATCCTCAAAGAGAGGAAAAATCCAACTAGCATCATCAGAATTCATAGATGGACTAAGTTATAAAGTCAAATAAAAATGGAAAGATCGTAGATAAAGGGGAGTTAGAAAAGAAGGGGGAGTGGTGGGGAGAGGACGTTGGAGTTTAAAGTAGTAGGAGTGTATTAAAAAAAAAGAGAGGGGTTTATAATTAAATATTAATTATGTGTAAATTCTTATATACGTGTTTTTTAACAGTTTAAACTTAAAAGACGCTGCTTTTGTTGATAACAGCATAAGTAACAGTTAATTTAAAGGATCACCATGGCAACAGGTTGGAAAGTTAATGTTAGTGAAGGAACGGGTTGAAAATGGGGTTTAAAGTAATTTAGCCGGGCGGAGAGAGATTGAAAGATATTTATTGTTTATAAAATGGAAAGAAAAAGAAAAGGAAAAATAAGTTAATGAATTATACTTTACAGGTTTATTTTAATAGTGTGATGATATATATAATTAAATATAATAAATAAATTAGCCGGGCAGGTAGAAATAATACGTTACAGGTTTATTTTAATAAAATAAAATAAAATAGGTGAAGGAACGGGTTGAAAATGGGGTTTAAAGTAATTTAGCCGGGCGGAGAGAGATTGAAAGATATTTATTGTTTATAAAATGGAAAGAAAAAGAAAAGGAAAAATAAGTTAATGAATTATACTTTACAGGTTTATTTTAATAGTGTGATGATATATATAATTAAATATAATAAATAAATTAGCCGGGCAGGTAGAAATAATACGTTACAGGTTTATTTTAATAAAATAAAATAAAATAGGTGAAGGAACGGGTTGAAAATGGGGTTTAAAGTAATTTAGCCGGGCGGGGAGAGATTGAAAGATATTTATTGTTTATAAAATGGAAAGAAAAAGAAAAGGAAAAATAAGTTAATGAATTATACTTTACAGGTTTATTTTAATAGTGTGATGATATATATAATTAAATATAATAAATAAATTAGCCGGGCAGGTAGAAATAATACGTTACAGGTTTATTTTAATAAAATAAAATAAAATAGGTGAAGGAACGGGTTGAAAATGGGGTTTAAAGTAATTTAGCCGGGCGGGGAGAGATTGAAAGATATTTATTGTTTATAAAATGGAAAGAAAAAGAAAAGGAAAAATAAGTTAATGAATTATACTTTACAGGTTTATTTTAATAGTGTGATGATATATATAATTAAATATAATAAATAAATTAGCCGGGCAGGTAGAAATAATACGTTACAGGTTTATTTTAATAAAATAAAATAAAATAGGTGAAGGAACGGGTTGAAAATGGGGTTTAAAGTAATTTAGCCGGGCGGGGAGAGATTGAAAGATATTTATTGTTTATAAAATGGAAAGAAAAAGAAAAGGAAAAATAAGTTAATGAATTATACTTTACAGGTTTATTTTAATAGTGTGATGATATATATATAATTAAATATAATAAATAAATTAGCCGGGCAGGTAGAAATAATACGTTACAGGTTTATTTTAATAAAATAAAATAAAATAGGTGAAGGAACGGGTTGAAAATGGGGTTTAAAGTAATTTAGCCGGGCGGGGAGAGATTGAAAGATATTTATTGTTTATAAAATGGAAAGAAAAAGAAAAGGAAAAATAAGTTAATGAATTATACTTTACAGGTTTATTTTAATAGTGTGATGATATATATAATTAAATATAATAAATAAATTAGCCGGGCAGGTAGAAATAATACGTTACAGGTTTATTTTAATAAAATAAAATAAAATAGGTGAAGGAACGGGTTGAAAATGGGGTTTAAAGTAATTTAGCCGGGCGGGGAGAGATTGAAAGATATTTATTGTTTATAAAATGGAAAGAAAAAGAAAAGGAAAAATAAGTTAATGAATTATACTTTACAGGTTTATTTTGATAGTGTAATGATATATATATAATTAAATATAATATATATATAAATAAATAGCCGGGCAGGTAGAAATTATACGTTACAGGTTTATTTTAGTGAAATAAAATAAAATAGGTGAAGGCTTAAGTAAGTAACTTAAATAATAGAAAAAAAAAAAAACATTTTTAATAAGTAACACACAAATATAAGCACACGCATAAATATGTACAGCAAATGCACATACGTAAATGGGGGAAAAGCACATGCGTGATCACACACACATATATATATATATATATATATATATATATATATATATATATACATATACATATATACACAAACATACATATACAAACACATATATATATATGTACACATACACAGATACGTAAAAATACACGCATATATACATATATAAACATATATGCAAGTACACATACATCCAGATGCAAACACTTACACATACATATATATATACATATACATATACATACATATATATACATATAAATACAAATTAGCTGGGAGGGGGGAATTGAAAAATATTTTATAAATAATTTTTAAATTTTCAGGCGTTGTAGTTGAAGGAAAGAGAGAAAGAGAAAAATATAAATTAATGAATTATAAGTTACAAGTTTATTTTACTAATATAGAAATAGGTAAGAATATCAGTAAGTTAATCAAATAATAAAATTCATAAAATTATTAGGGAGATATTTATAATAAGTGAATAAAACACATACACACAGAAAAACACACACACAAAAATACATGTAGAAGATACGTAACCAAATACAAATATATATATAAAAAAAAAAAAAAAAACACATACATATACACACATATAGAAGATACGCACAAACACAAATACATATATATACATACATATACACACACACATATATATACACACATATAAATACATACATACACACACATATACATACATATACAAACACACACACATACACACGCACACACACACATATATATATACATGTGCACATATATATACACATATATATATATATATAAATTAGCTGGGCAGGGAGAAATTGAAAAAATTAATTTTTTGTTTTTAATTTATTATTTATAGTTTTTTGAATTGTCGGGCGTTAAGTTGGAAGAAAGAAATGAGAAATAGAAGGGTAAATAGGTGAATTATACGTTATAGGTTTATTTAATAAAGTAAAAAAACTAAGGATATAAGTAAGTTAATTAAATAATAAAAATTAATATAATTATTAATAAAATGTAGATAGTAAGTAGATAACAAAAACACACAAATACATACACATGAGTACACATGTAAAAAATACACACATCAATGGGGGAGAAGCATGTGCTTGAGTATATGTACAAACACAAATACGAAAAATATGTAAATAAGCTTCGTGTTAAAAAATATGATAATTATTATTGAAAGAATTAGTAAGAGGTAAATATAAGAGAAAAGCGTATTATATATGTTATATGTAGATGGTAAATTAAATAATTAATTAAAATAGAAGGTAAGTAAATGATTAGTTGTTAACAAGTAGATAATAGACCGAGAGGCAAGTCGAAGGATACCAATTGTGATAAGTACGTAATTGAAATAATAGAAATCGAGACCTGATTATGAAAATAGCCAATAAGAGACTATGGGGCGAGAACCTTTAAATAATGACATAAGGAGTGATTAAGGCAAAGGGGGGGGGTACAAAAATGAGTTTGGTAAAGAGAGATGTAGCTAAAAAATGGTGGGATAAATAGGTGGGGGTTCTGTGGAGGGGTTCTTTTAAAATGAATGGGGGACTATATAGTTTAGGTTGTAAGTAGGGTGTGTGTAATTCGTTAGTGTTAGATTTTAGGGGTGGGTTATAGTTATTATTAGAAGGGTGAGAAGTTGCTTAAGAGGTGGGATTTATAATGTTTACAATTAAGTGAGGTTTCAGTTTTTTTATTTAGAAGTTTATCTCTATCTCTAAAATTAGTAATCAGTAATTTTTCAGTTAAGCATAAATAACATGGGGAGTTTAGTGATTTACAGGTACTAGCTCTATTAAGAATTTCCCAGCTAATAATTGGGGTGAGGTTGTTTCGGGTAAGTAGTAGATAGTGGTTAGTTAATGAAGTACTATTTGGGTGGTTGGGGTTATTTAGGGAGCATTTATGCACTCTAAATCTGTCTTTGAACGTGGTGCTTGAAAGGCCAATGTAAAATTTTTTGTTTTGTGGGTCTTCAGCAGGGGCAATAGTTGCTTTGTAAACCACATTTGTTGAGAGACAATTTTGCTGGAGCGGGCATTGGGGTTTGTTAAGGCAGTTACAATTATTTTGACCATTGTTATTATAGTTGTGGTTATTTAGTATTTTATTGTTGTGTTTTTTAATTTTATTTTCTAGATTATTTGTGCAACTGTAGCTAAGCTTAATAGTGTTCTTATTAAAAATTTTATGTAGAATATTACTAGGGGGGAAGTGGTGATTAAGAAGCATGAAGAATTTTTTACCTAATTTAGTTTTTATCATATTATTATAGGGAGGGTTAAACCAGAGGACTTTGCGGGATCTGTTATTCCTATTTGTATTGTTGGGTTTATTAGGGTCCAAGTATGTAATGTTAGGGTTGGAATATCCAGATTCCTTTAAAGCATTTTCAAAGAAGGGTTTGTGTAGGTTAAAAATGCTGGAGTTAGATGAGTTTGTGCTAAGCCTTTTTTCTATTGATTTAGGGATATGTTTAATAATGTGTTTGGGGTGGTTGGACATAGGGTGTATATATAGGGGGTATGTATTATTTTTAGTGTATGGTTCATAAGTATTATTAGGGAGGTTAAAGGTAACATCTAGAAAATTTACTGTTTTTAAGTTGGAAGTTACTTCAATCTTTAGATCCATATTCTTCAGTTCCCTGATAATGTTCTTTTTAATGCCTTCGCACTTTGGGCCGCTTGCGTTTTCAACAATGATAAGGCCATCATCTCTGTAAAGTCCCACGTTGTTGTTGGGGATAAATTTTGTGATATTATATAGGATGAAAAGGCCTACTAAGTCAGTAGCCTCAGCTGCATCAAAAGCACCCATCGCAAGGTCGAAGGAGGTAGGTTGGTCTTTTTTAGTCCATTGAGAGTCCTGGCTTAGTAGGACAGTTTTACGGCATTTCAGAATGATGTCAGTTTCAAATGGTTGAACATCGGAGAAGGTAGAAGCAAAATCCAAGACAGTGTCAAAAAGGTGTTTAGAAATAGAAGGGTAGTAATTAACTATGTCAAATTGAATAAATGAAGCCTTGTTCTTGTTAGGTATTCTTTTGAACCAATTAATGGTGTCTTCGGTGTTAATCCACTGGGTTAGGTTGAATTTATTTTTGATTTGTTTATTGATTCTTTCAAGAATTGTTTTGCTGATTCTGCCAATTTCGGGTCTGGTGGGGTTGATAAGCCTGGTTTGTGGTCTGGTACGGAAGTGTTCTTTATGGTCTTTTATGAGGAGGTATGCATTTTTAGTATCTAGCTTAGCTACCCTGTTGCTTAGGTTTAAAGTATCTGTGATTATTTTACTTTCTATATTAATGTATTTGATTAAGTCAATATTAGATTTTTTGTATGTTGAGGTGAGATTATCATTTAGAAGTTTTAAGTATTTTTGTTTGGAGACTTTGTAGAAATTTTGTGATTTATCAGCCTTGAGGTATATTTGCTTAGATTTATCTATATCTTTAATTATTTTGTCCATGTGGAGTTGGAAAGGATTTTTTTGTTTACGGAAAGAAATGTGGTTACTAATATCTGTTAGATCCGTTTCAAAAGCGGCCAATTGTTCTATGTATGGAGCTGTGTTTTTGTTGGTAAATCCGTAGTGGTTGGTTGGATTAGCAGGATCTTTTTCTTTAAGGAAGAAGTAGGCCTTCCAGCGCATTTTTCTAATGAGTTCCTCCATTGTTCTTATAAGAATAAGAAAGTATTCATTTTTTGGTATCGTTGGAATGTTTTTGAGGGAGAGTCGGAAGTTGATCTTTTCCATTCTTAAATGGGGTAGATTCCGAGTTTTTTTCGTAAAGTGCTCAACTGTAGAGGAGCGGGTATTTATTTACCAGTGGTAAAAAAAAAACCGGACTAAAGTGCTCAATGTGTAGTCAGAGCAGTATATAGGAAATTTATTACTGTGAGTCCAGAATGAGTTTACAAATTGTTTCAACTAGAGGAAAATCCTCAAAGAGAGGAAAAATCCAACTAGCATCATCAGAATTCATAGATGGACTAAGTTATAAAGTCAAATAAAAATGGAAAGATCGTAGATAAAGGGGAGTTAGAAAAGAAGGGGGAGTGGTGGGGAGAGGACGTTGGAGTTTAAAGTAGTAGGAGTGTATTAAAAAAAAAGAGAGGGGTTTATAATTAAATATTAATTATGTGTAAATTCTTATATACGTGTTTTTTAACAGTTTAAACTTAAAAGACGCTGCTTTTGTTGATAACAGCATAAGTAACAGTTAATTTAAAGGATCACCATGGCAACAGGTTGGAAAGTTAATGTTAGTGAAGGAACGGGTTGAAAATGGGGTTTAAAGTAATTTAGCCGGGCGGAGAGAGATTGAAAGATATTTATTGTTTATAAAATGGAAAGAAAAAGAAAAGGAAAAATAAGTTAATGAATTATACTTTACAGGTTTATTTTAATAGTGTGATGATATATATAATTAAATATAATAAATAAATTAGCCGGGCAGGTAGAAATAATACGTTACAGGTTTATTTTAATAAAATAAAATAAAATAGGTGAAGGAACGGGTTGAAAATGGGGTTTAAAGTAATTTAGCCGGGCGGAGAGAGATTGAAAGATATTTATTGTTTATAAAATGGAAAGAAAAAGAAAAGGAAAAATAAGTTAATGAATTATACTTTACAGGTTTATTTTAATAGTGTGATGATATATATAATTAAATATAATAAATAAATTAGCCGGGCAGGTAGAAATAATACGTTACAGGTTTATTTTAATAAAATAAAATAAAATAGGTGAAGGAACGGGTTGAAAATGGGGTTTAAAGTAATTTAGCCGGGCGGGGAGAGATTGAAAGATATTTATTGTTTATAAAATGGAAAGAAAAAGAAAAGGAAAAATAAGTTAATGAATTATACTTTACAGGTTTATTTTAATAGTGTGATGATATATATAATTAAATATAATAAATAAATTAGCCGGGCAGGTAGAAATAATACGTTACAGGTTTATTTTAATAAAATAAAATAAAATAGGTGAAGGAACGGGTTGAAAATGGGGTTTAAAGTAATTTAGCCGGGCGGGGAGAGATTGAAAGATATTTATTGTTTATAAAATGGAAAGAAAAAGAAAAGGAAAAATAAGTTAATGAATTATACTTTACAGGTTTATTTTAATAGTGTGATGATATATATAATTAAATATAATAAATAAATTAGCCGGGCAACTTAAAAACAGTAAATTTTCTAGATGTTACCTTTAACCTCCCTAATAATACTTATGAACCATACACTAAAAATAATACATACCCCCTATATATACACCCTATGTCCAACCACCCCAAACACATTATTAAACATATCCCTAAATCAATAGAAAAAAGGCTTAGCACAAACTCATCTAACTCCAGCATTTTTAACCTACACAAACCCTTCTTTGAAAATGCTTTAAAGGAATCTGGATATTCCAACCCTAACATTACATACTTGGACCCTAATAAACCCAACAATACAAATAGGAATAACAGATCCCGCAAAGTCCTCTGGTTTAACCCTCCCTATAATAATATGATAAAAACTAAATTAGGTAAAAAATTCTTCATGCTTCTTAATCACCACTTCCCCCCTAGTAATATTCTACATAAAATTTTTAATAAGAACACTATTAAGCTTAGCTACAGTTGCACAAATAATCTAGAAAATAAAATTAAAAAACACAACAATAAAATACTAAATAACCACAACTATAATAACAATGGTCAAAATAATTGTAACTGCCTTAACAAACCCCAATGCCCGCTCCAGCAAAATTGTCTCTCAACAAATGTGGTTTACAAAGCAACTATTGCCCCTGCTGAAGACCCACAAAACAAAAAATTTTACATTGGCCTTTCAAGCACCACGTTCAAAGACAGATTTAGAGTGCATAAATGCTCCCTAAATAACCCCAACCACCCAAATAGTACTTCATTAACTAACCACTATCTACTACTTACCCGAAACAACCTCACCCCAATTATTAGCTGGGAAATTCTTAATAGAGCTAGTACCTGTAAATCACTAAACTCCCCATGTTATTTATGCTTAACTGAAAAATTACTGATTACTAATTTTAGAGATAGAGATAAACTTCTAAATAAAAAAACTGAAACCTCACTTAATTGTAAACATTATAAATCCCACCTCTTAAGCAACTTCTCACCCTTCTAATAATAACTATAACCCACCCCTAAAATCTAACACTAACGAATTACACACACCCTACTTACAACCTAAACTATATAGTCCCCCATTCATTTTAAAAGAACCCCTCCACAGAACCCCCACCTATTTATCCCACCATTTTTTAGCTACATCTCTCTTTACCAAACTCATTTTTGTACCCCCCCCCCCTTTGCCTTAATCACTCCTTATGTCATTATTTAAAGGTTCTCGCCCCATAGTCTCTTATTGGCTATTTCCATAATCAGGTCTCGATTTCTATTATTTCAATTACGTACTTATCACAATTGGTATCCTTCGACTTGCCTCTCGGTCTATTATCTACTTGTTAACAACTAATCATTTACTTACCTTCTATTTTAATTAATTATTTAATTTACCATCTACATATAACATATATAATACGCTTTTCTCTTATATTTACCTCTTACTAATTCTTTCAATAATAATTATCATATTTTTTAACACGAAGCTTATTTACATATTTTTCGTATTTGTGTTTGTACATATACTCAAGCACATGCTTCTCCCCCATTGATGTGTGTATTTTTTACATGTGTACTCATGTGTATGTATTTGTGTGTTTTTGTTATCTACTTACTATCTACATTTTATTAATAATTATATTAATTTTTATTATTTAATTAACTTACTTATATCCTTAGTTTTTTTACTTTATTAAATAAACCTATAACGTATAATTCACCTATTTACCCTTCTATTTCTCATTTCTTTCTTCCAACTTAACGCCCGACAATTCAAAAAACTATAAATAATAAATTAAAAACAAAAAATTAATTTTTTCAATTTCTCCCTGCCCAGCTAATTTATATATATATATATGTGTGTATATATATGTGCACATGTATATATATATGTGTGTGTGTGCGTGTGTATGTGTGTGTGTTTGTATATGTATGTATATGTGTGTGTATGTATGTATTTATATGTGTGTATATATATGTGTGTGTGTATATGTATGTATATATATGTATTTGTGTTTGTGCGTATCATCTATAAGTGTGTATATGTATGTGTTTTTTTTTTTTTTTTTTTTTTTTTATATATATATATTTGTATTTGGTTACGTATCTTCTACATGTATTTTTGTGTGTGTGTTTTTCTGTGTGTATGTGTTTTATTCACTTATTATAAATATCTCCCTAATAATTTTATGAATTTTATTATTTGATTAACTTACTGATATTCTTACCTATTTCTATATTAGTAAAATAAACTTGTAACTTATAATTCATTAATTTATATTTTTCTCTTTCTCTCTTTCCTTCAACTACAACGCCTGAAAATTTAAAAAATATTTATAAAATATTTTTCAATTCCCCCCCTCCCAGCTAATTTATATTTATATGTATATATATGTATGTATATGTATATGTATATATATATGTATGTGTAAGTGTTTGCATCTGGATGTATGTGTACTTGCATATATGTTTATATATGTATATATGCGTGTATTTTTACGTATCTGTGTATGTGTACATATATATATATGTGTTTGTATATGTATGTTTGTGTATATATGTATATGTATATATATATATATATATATATATATATATATATGTGTGTGTGTGATCACGCATGTGCTTTTCCCCCATTTACGTATGTGCATTTGCTGTACATATTTATGCGTGTGCTTATATTTGTGTGTTACTTATTAAAAATGTTTTTTTTTTTTTCTATTATTTAAGTTACTTACTTAAGCCTTCACCTATTTTATTTTATTTCACTAAAATAAACCTGTAACGTATAATTTCTACCTGCCCGGCTATTTATTTATATATATATTATATTTAATTATATATATATCATTACACTATCAAAATAAACCTGTAAAGTATAATTCATTAACTTATTTTTCCTTTTCTTTTTCTTTCCATTTTATAAACAATAAATATCTTTCAATCTCTCCCCGCCCGGCTAAATTACTTTAAACCCCATTTTCAACCCGTTCCTTCACCTATTTTATTTTATTTTATTAAAATAAACCTGTAACGTATTATTTCTACCTGCCCGGCTAATTTATTTATTATATTTAATTATATATATCATCACACTATTAAAATAAACCTGTAAAGTATAATTCATTAACTTATTTTTCCTTTTCTTTTTCTTTCCATTTTATAAACAATAAATATCTTTCAATCTCTCCCCGCCCGGCTAAATTACTTTAAACCCCATTTTCAACCCGTTCCTTCACCTATTTTATTTTATTTTATTAAAATAAACCTGTAACGTATTATTTCTACCTGCCCGGCTAATTTATTTATTATATTTAATTATATATATCATCACACTATTAAAATAAACCTGTAAAGTATAATTCATTAACTTATTTTTCCTTTTCTTTTTCTTTCCATTTTATAAACAATAAATATCTTTCAATCTCTCTCCGCCCGGCTAAATTACTTTAAACCCCATTTTCAACCCGTTCCTTCACCTATTTTATTTTATTTTATTAAAATAAACCTGTAACGTATTATTTCTACCTGCCCGGCTAATTTATTTATTATATTTAATTATATATATCATCACACTATTAAAATAAACCTGTAAAGTATAATTCATTAACTTATTTTTCCTTTTCTTTTTCTTTCCATTTTATAAACAATAAATATCTTTCAATCTCTCTCCGCCCGGCTAAATTACTTTAAACCCCATTTTCAACCCGTTCCTTCACTAACATTAACTTTCCAACCTGTTGCCATGGTGATCCTTTAAATTAACTGTTACTTATGCCGTTATCAACAAAAGCAGCGTCTTTTAAGTTTAAACTGTTAAAAAACACGTATATAAGAATTTACACATAATTAATATTTAATTATAAACCCCTCTCTTTTTTTTAATACACTCCTACTACTTTAAACTCCAACGTCCTCTCCCCACCACTCCCCCTTCTTTTCTAACTCCCCTTTATCTACGATCTTTCCATTTTTATTTGACTTTATAACTTAGTCCATCTATGAATTCTGATGATGCTAGTTGGATTTTTCCTCTCTTTGAGGATTTTCCTCTAGTTGAAACAATTTGTAAACTCATTCTGGACTCACAGTAATAAATGTCCTATATATATATATATATATATATATATATATATATATATATATATATATATATATATATATATATATATATATATATATAAGAGAGGCGGTAGCACTCTCTATATTGTGATGGCCCGTACAGGCCTATATACGCCTACAAAACAAAACTATTCAAATCTCAACTAAAATCAACTTATAAGTTTCAAAAAGCACATATTCTTACAGAGAAGTGTCTTACGAATCCAGCGAGTGTCAGAACGTCGGTTAAAATGTCAAAAGAGAGCAGAAAAAAAGGGTACAAAAATGGCCAATTGTTCTTCTTTCTTCTTACTTCTTTCTTCTTCTTTCTTCTTTCTTTTGAGACGATGTATCTCGGTGTACGAACGGTCTCTGACAACAGTTCAAAACACAATCGACTGCTCTTTACACGGAGAAGTGCAGTGACCAATCGCTTTTTAGCAAACTCCATAATTAAATAAGATTACGTGTAATAACAAGTTTTAAACACTATATACCCAATGTATACAGACCACTTAGAACACGGAACTTCTCTCAAAAGGGACAGCTCAAAATAATACACCGGATGCTCTCAGGCGTTCCAGTGTGCCAGTGGCCTATATTTCTTGGACGCTGAATATTTGAGGTGAACGTTAAGGTTTTTTCTTTAAACAATAACCCACCAGCGTTAATGAAACCACGAAATCTTTATCTCAGTTGATCAAAATTGTTATAAGAGCAACCTATCAGCAAGTACGACGTCAAAAAACAATGTTATAAAAACAAATAATTCTTCAGATTTTGGACTGTAAAATATGTACAAAATGTCAATGCTGTGACCAGGATTCGAACCTAAGTTAGCACGGCCACAACGTGGGAGTCCTAAACTCTAGACGATCATGGCTAACACTGACGTCTGTCGCTCTTGTCAGAAAGACACATGACTACTGTCAAACTATTGAAAAATAAGGAGGAACCTTGAAATTCTCACGCATGCGCAAAAATACACTATAGCAACCATTGTTAAATGCAGCTGAATCTCTTCGCTCGCTAAGAAAAGTAGATCAGACCAGTTCTTCTAAGAACTCACCAAACGTCAAAGGAAATAAGTTAAACTAACCGCAAAAGAAACTGCAAGAAAGTCAAAAAAAATTTAATAGTGAAGGTATGAACATTTTAGAACTTTATAATACTCTAACTGTTTTATCAGAGAGGCGGTAGCACTCTCTGTGTAATATAGAACCGATGGAGGACCAAGAGGCAACTCCTAAGGCCCAAAACCCAAAGACCTAAAACCCAGCAAGAAGCGACCTGCTACTAATGGAGGCGGCAATGAGCCGCCTCCTAAAAAGACAATACTATCATGAATGTAAGTTTAAAAATAAGACTGTAAGTAAAAAAATACTAATTAACAAGAATAAAAAAGCATTGGAAATGCAAAAGGATATAGGGATGGTATGCCAAAAAGTATACAAACAAGATAGCTATGAATGGCTAGGCACATGGAAATAGAATTGCATCCAAAGTATAGCCCTATAACCTTTTACAACTGTAATGATGGCACGGAATGAAGATTGGAGAAAAGCTATAGGGCTATACTTTGGATGCAATTCTATTTCCATGTGCCTAGCCATTCATAGCTATCTTGTTTGTATACTTTTTGGCATACCATCCCTATATCCTTTTGCATTTCCAATGCTTTTTTATTCTTGTATATATACATGTAAGATATATTCTAAGTAACAATGTAAGTAACACAGGTATATTAACTTTTGGGGAAACAGTACGTTACACTAAACTTGCACACTGTACTACAACTATACTAAATGTTTAGACATTAAAGCTTGATTAAAAATTAATTAATCTGACCTTTATTTTATTTAAGAGTCACTGGTTCTGAAATAATTACTTTTAGGTTTGGAACGTAAGTGTCGAATTTTATAAAGTTACAGAGCAAATTAATTATTTAACAGTTTGTAAGCTTATTGCATACTTCTGGCGATCCCCTCCTTGTGACAATACCCCCGCATTGGCTCTTTTACGCCTAATGTAAATAGGTATCTCCTGTCTTTGAGATTTATATAATACTTTCTTATCTATTCCTTAGATTTTACACAAGTGAATCAGTACACATAAAGGCAGATGGCAATTCGAGGATAAGGATTAATAAGTGAATGGTTGTCATCAGCGTAGTAATCGTTGTGGTTAGAATTTGAGTATAATTCGACTACTAAAGAGGACGCCTAATCAGGAACTTGTTTATATTGAACTTGAAGACAATTATATTGTAGTCATCTGGAAAGCTGGCCAGCAGAACAAAGTTCCACAGACAGTCTTAGGAAAGATGCTTTGTTCATCGATTCTGCAGTTAGTTTTACGCGCTGTTTCTAGCGATTTCCGCCTAGTCTACCAAATTAAGTTTACAAGAACAATGTCAGTTTTTGATGATAAATTAATAGATCGAGCTGTATTTGAAATTGGCAGAAATTAATCAGAGAAAAGTCACATTAATAATAAATCTACTGACAAATTTATCGGTTATGTTGCAGAACATATTTTATTGGATGAATCAATAAAACATATTCTAATATTCGATTCTGTACTTATCACTAAATTTTATAAAAATGAATTTAATTATTATGGAATAAAATGTGAATAGAAACATTTATACATATTCTATAACAACAAAACAGTTTAAAAACATTTTTCTTTATAAATGGTCTTTGTATATAAACCATTAATTTATTAGAGCTTTATAAATGTTTTCCTTGTTACTTTATCTCCACGCATTCGATGCATTATTAAAACAGCACAAACCACACCAAAAAGACAAAAACTCTTGCTTCGAGCATACACATATTCTGTTATTTAAAATCAAAGATGGCTTCCATAGAATATGAATGGTTATTATGTTTATTTTCTTCACCTGGACTGTCTTAATCGACGGAGACCGACATTAGAACATATCTTTCTTTTTAGTTATAAATATTAATTCTATTGACAATACGATCGTTGCTGTGTGAATAAATGTGAATATTTAAATATCTAATGTGGTAATATTACCAGCAATTCCAAATATGGAAAGTACTAGACTGAAACTTATTAAAACAAGATTATCTACAGTAGAGCAGGCGCCATTATATGACGCGTCTTTGTGCCCACAGCTACGCTTTCCACGAAAATAAGCAGATATTAGACGCGAGACTTTCCGTTTAGTATATTTAGTGTTGAATGGAATTGGCAAGACACAATGAGTAATTTATTCTATGCATACGTTGAGATTAATTTAGATTTCCCCGAGGCGTATTTGTCGTGAGATAACATTTTTACAACATATAGTCACCGTTTATCAAAGTCTGAAGGCCACTGTAAGGTAAGGGTTAATAAAGATGTAATGTATTTTAGAGGACGCTTCTTAAACAACCTGCTCACCTTAAATTTGGACACGACTGCGCTGTAATCAACCAGAAAGAAGCTATGTTATATTGTTTCCACACACGGAATTTTCATTAAGATTTATCAACAAATAGAGGTGAGAAAAATGCTGACATTTGTCGTAGGGTTTTGTCGTGAAAAACATACAAAGAGGTGAACCATAGAGTTGAGCTCAGTCGAGCACCTACAAAGACAATTTGGTTAGAGCAGAGAAAAGTCATCTACGTCTCTTCTCTGAAGAGGGGACAACGGAGATTAGAAAAGAGTATCGACTTCCAGATTCAGAAGTCGGTTAAGTACCTTGTCGTGGCAGGAAAAGAATGATCTGAGCAGCTTCCCTCCAGATGTGGAAGAATACTCTGTCTTAAGATTCGACTCTTAGACAAGTAGAGGAGTGCATTAAGCAACATATTGTATGTGTGTGTTTCTTTTCCGGAAGAGAGAGAGAATTAGAGAGAGAGAGAGAGAGAGAGAGAGAGAGAGAGTGTGTGTGTGTGTGTGTGTCTGTGTGTGAGAGAGAGAGGGAGAGGATTAGTAGAGGGTAAAACTGGTCAGCCTACTCTCTCCTTAATCTTTCTATTCTCTTTGGCGCTCAATTTCTATGTCTGTCTCTAATTCATACTTGCACCATACTTTTTATTTGTGGGTGTTTTAGTTTTTATATATTCTCTATCTTGTTTTTTGACTTCTGATACAGTTTTTATATGCCCTGTAGCGTCTTCAACTCCTGTGTATTATGTTCCGTATTCCACGGATTTCCTAAGAATTTCAGCCATTTTAATTATAGCTCCCTGTTGTACCTAATAAGCTGATTTCAATTCTTATTATTTAAAAAACAAATGTTTTTTTAAATTATTTCTAAGGTTAGTAGGACTATTGGTATTATTTTGACTATCTTCATTTTTCATATTTCTTTCAGTTTTCTGGCTGCTTCTTTGCATTGCTTCGACTATCCTCACTATTAACTATTTTGTCTGTAAAAACGGTGAAATGTACAATGTTACATGATTTTTCCTTCTTATTAACAATACAAGCTTCTGGTCTCTTTGCTCTCAGTTATGAAAAAGAAGCTTTGTTTATGGAATTCACATTTCGGTTACGCCACCGATTAAGAGTGGGAGAAGTTATTGATAATAGTTTCAACTAGGCAAATGTCTTCGTGAAACAAAACCATAGATT
The DNA here is from genome assembly GCF_053919585.1 of Euprymna scolopes. Lineage (NCBI taxonomy): Eukaryota > Metazoa > Mollusca > Cephalopoda > Sepiida > Sepiolidae > Euprymna > Euprymna scolopes. The sequence continues at coordinate 2,043,451 of NC_136485.1, forward strand.
AGAGGTTAGACGATTTGCCATGAAAATAACAGAGCAGAGACAGACTAGCAACGTCCATTCTGTGGGAAAGGGGTTGTAAGGAAGAAAAAAGGCACCCCGTGCATGGCTACAGAAACAAGTTTGTCCTATTTCAAGACAGGATAGGACTTCGAGCAGCTGCTGCCCATCCTATAACTTATTTGGCTCTTATGCAGGTAGAGAATGGTATCGGCAGTCAGATATCAACTGGAGCAGTGAAATGATCCAACAATTTTTCCAGCGACGTTTGTAACGGATTTGATGTACATGTTTCATTTAAGATCAGGAGAAACTTTATACTCAGAAGCTTTACAAAACATGGAATATCCCCAACATAAGATACATTCATTTCAATTGTGCCATAAAAGGGATCAGAGTGTTGGTAATAGAAAAATAGGTTCGGTGTTGGATGCATAAACATTTGCCAACTTAAATTTTCCTTATTGCACCTCGTGCTCAAGATCAGAGTAGAGCGAATCAGAAATATTTTGGTCATTTACGGCGTTTGAAGTGTTACCATAGAGTGTAGTGTCGCTAACAGAAATTTCTACGAATGATTGAAGAAAATGATTTGGGAGCTCATTGATGAATTTCCGCAAGAAAATTAAGGCTACGATTAGCCCATGAGAGACGCTAACGTTAATATTTAGTTGCGTCTGATTTCTGTCTATCAAGCTCTACTTTTATGAACCTTCTAATTAAGAAGACATGTTCAGTTATCCCAGAGCTGGAGATCTTGTAAAGTAGACCTTTACGTCATACCCTATCAAATGCTTAGCTATGTCAAGAGTTATTGCCATATAAATGTTGCCCCTGTAGAAATATCCTATAAAATATTATAGTTAGCTACTCTACTGTAAATTAAACAGAACGGAAACGATATTGCATGTAACCGAGGAGGTTGTTTGCTTAGGTGGTTAACTACTTCTCTATGTAACACAAATTCCAGATACATACTCGTGACATATAGAGAACTGATTGATTTTATATAGATAGAGATTACCGATCACCAACATTTTTCAGGTAGTGGCAGACTGGTGAAAATTTCGTGGGTGCGGAAGTATATCTCAAGATAATGTATAAGCAGTTACTAGTTATTTGTAGCTAATTCTGATCGAAGATTTTTTAGCACTATAATGGAAATGACATATGGACTGGTTGCTTACCTGATTTCAAGGGTTTTGATTAGCTCAATACCAGGGACAAGTGCATAACGTGTTCTCGGGCACATGAGAAAATACGAGGGGTTGGCAGTCTTGATCGAATAAGGTAGAATGGACTGCAAAGTTGTAGGTAAAGAGTTTGACTTTGTCCGATGCTGAAGTAATAACCTAAGGAGCATTGATGATTAGTGAGATAAAACGCACGCTTCTGTTCAGGACCCTGTTTTATATTCACCAAAACTTGATGAGAAGCATGCGACTGTTTACCTACTTTAAACTTGACGGACTAAGCATACAACTCTATCGAGTTCTTTAGTACTCTTTTGCAGTGGTTGATAGCAGTGCTGAAAACGGCTTTAGTCTCAGTACATCTAATTCGTTTAAAGGAATTGAAAAAAGTTATTTATGCGTGTAATGGTTTAGTCACATTCTGTAGAGAACTACAGCTGACTATTAGGTTTTTAATGGAATTTCTTGTCTATCCTGACAATCAAAATTAACAATTCAGAAAGGCATGATTTTATAGAGGACACGATAATTCTAAACAAGAATATCAGATAGATATTTGTTATAAATGTATGGATGCAATCCCAGTCAGCAAGAGAGTATCGTTATACTGTACGATGGTGTAGAACATCTGATAACTTATTACATTTTCATTTTATCTGAACTGAGATATGCGAGTGTACGAAAGATCCCGGTGGGGATAGAACGCAGGATAAACACAGCTTGGAGCAACTTGTAAGAAAAGGTCCAAGAGACTTGCATACTGACCATAAGTGTTAGGCACACGAACATCTTCGTGAATAATATGAGTAAGGTCAAAAGCGATGGAGAAATCGGGGCACTAGCTTCTCTCATCGTCTGCCATGTTTGCGTAGGATAAACATTCAACATTGAAAATATTGAAGTCTGCAACGACGTGAATGTTAGATATGAGCAGAGAGGATGTGGTCAATTTTCTCAGATATGTCCATAAATATAGTAACCACACAGTTGTGTGTGTGTGATAGAGGGTACATATGAATAGAGTACTATAAGAAAGTGCAATGTGGAATGGAATTTTAGGGTCTTATCTAGGCGATATTTCTACTGCAGAGAAAGCGATTTACAAAAGTAGGCACATATTCCATGCACATAATGACCTCTAGGATCAGATTTTGATGTAAAGTTAAAGTATCCTTTTATCACGAACTGATCTTCGAAAACAGTCCGTTTATTGCCAGATTCGCACAGGAATAATAGGCATCGGTTGGTCTCAGGTAATTGAGTTTCAGTCCAGAACGTAGACCCCTGACGTTGGAAATGGAGACCTGGTAGTGGGGCATACGATGGATGTTTTTATTCTGAGTATAATATTGTATTATTTCTTAAGAATTTTAATGAGGACATATTGAGATTGGTGGAATAGGTCGACAGAGTGGCTTAAAGCTGGGCAAAGAGAAAAAGTAAGGGAGAAACAGAAAGGAAAAAAAGATTTTTGTGGATTATGATGAGGTAAAGCAGTAAAATTACCCACTTATATTGCACCGAGAAGCCCCACAATAAACTATTGCTTAGTCCTGAATCTATTTACCAAATTGCAATACATCAGCTAAGTATTCTGCACATTCTATATGATATCGATTTAGTGGTTAATCGAAGGTTCGGGGCATTGACCATCAGGCATATAACGTCAACCCATTTAAAACGTTTGTATCCAGCACTTTTATTGTGACATGTCCACATAGATAAAAAGAGAAAGAGAAACATTTGGGCATCATAAGCGACCGCTTACGCTAAATGATTGCCGACTTAGAATACAGCTTTTCATTCTCCATCTGTCAAAAATATATCACTCATTCTAAACAAGAACCGGAGAACAAATTAGAAGAAGCGAGAGTTAAGGGGGCTTTCGAGAACGCATCTAAAATCAATAATACGTATGTTACTTAACACGTGCAGAAGAAATAATGGACATAAGCTTCCCTCTCTCTAATTTAAATAAAACGGATGGAATTTTTATTGCTTACCAGAATTCAGTTGATAATGCTTGCGTGTGTAATTTTTTATTCCTGTTTCATTCTTGACTACATTTGAATGACTTTGTCTTCTCATTTTTGTAACATATTTGACGCAAGGCGGCGGTTTATTTGTATTAAATTAAAAAAAAAGTTCACTAATATGAATAGTGTAAACGTTTTTGTTTTGTTTTTGGGGGTATTGTTTTGTGAGAAAAAACATTTCCAGAACATCCATTCATAGAAAATGCGTTTATTTTTAGGTAGATAGCAAATAAATTGAAATCGCAGTTGATAACAGTGAATTCAAATAACAATTTTAATCGGGAGGGGGGTCGTATGCATACAACCAAAACAAATAAACAAATAAATAACGCATACAAAGTAAAAAAAAAAAGAAGGAACACTTTTGCTTAATAGAATAAGTTTGCAAAGTTTGCGTGTTTCAATCTTAAACTTGATTTTTTTTATTACATTTTCACCCCAAACAAGGTACATTGCCACTTTGGTGTAGGGGGCTACTATCAGGGGCAGCAACGGCTGGGGCATTGTGTTAGGATTTGGGCAGCAAGATGTCGGTTCACGTTTCACTTGAACTTCTGCATGTCAGTAGAGTAAGAGAAGCAGGAACCTCGAATGGAATTCCAGAGTCTAGCGGTTCTGGGGAAGAAACTACTGGAGTAGAAAGATCTTTTAAATCTTAGGATCTCTACTGTGTGGGGTGGGATTTTGCGGTCTGTCGGGTTTGTCGAGGGGGTCTATGTCGTTGGGACACAAGTGTCTGCAGTTCGTCAGAGCATTCACCATTAAAATACTTGTAGAACAGGCAGAGGGATGCAACGTTTCGTCGCTGGGACAGAGACTGAAGCTTAGATGCCAGTTCAGGACCTATAAGATTGGTTACTCTCTTTTGAACCTTGTTTAGGAGGGAGAGACTAGTAGCAGATGTACCAGCCCAAATGTGAAAGCAATACTACATACATGGGCGAATGGTGGCCTTATAGTGGTACAGGGTACTTTCAGGTGTCAGTAGTTTCATAGTACGGTAGAGAGAGCCTACCTTTTTCGCAGCGGCCCTGGCAATATTTTCAATATAATTGTTCCAACTCACGTTTCCTGTGAACGTTAGACCAAGGAGTTTGAAAGATGTACTCTCAGACAGGGAGTCACTCGCCATTGCTATTGGTGGCAGAGAAGGTTTCTTGGAGTTATTAAAGGACACCAGTTTTGTCTTGGCAGCATTGAATGTGACCATCCAGTTATGCCCCCATTCCACTACAGATTGGAGGTCATCCTCTAGTGGTTTTGCCATTTCTTTAGTTATGTGTTCATTTGTTTTCCTATCGTGCCTGTTATAGAGTGTGGTGTCATCAGCATATATACCCATCTCAGAGGCAGTTTTGTCGGGGAGGTCATTAATAAATATTAGGAACAATAGAGGCCCAAATATAGACCCCTGAGGCACTCCCGCATTTATATCATACTGTTTAGATGTACGACCGTCGAGGACAACCTGGATTTTTCTCTTATCTAAGAATGGTTTAATTATGCTAAGTATTCAACCAGTGATACAGTATGATTTAATTTTCCTGAGGAGACCCTCATGCCATACCCTGTCAAAAGCCTTAGATATATCTAGAGCTACCGCTCTGCCCTCCCCAGATTTGTCCAGTGAATGGTATATACGTTCAAAGATTACAGTGAGGATGTCTGCTGTGGAACGGGTTTGTCTAAATCCATATTGTTTGGCAGTCAGAAGTTTAGCATCTGTAAGGTGCCGGACTAGAGCATGGTTAATTATGGTCTCGAATATTTTGGCGAAAAGTGGGAGGAGGCAAATGGAGCGATAATTTGATGGGTCAGTTCTTTTGATAGAATTCTGTAATACTGGTACTACAGAAGCAGTTTTTCAATAGCCCGGAAAACATGATTCATTAAGGAATGTGTTGTAGAGTTTGGAGAGAACTGGAGCTACTTCGGCTGCGCACTTTTTAAATATCATAGCTGGGATGAGATCAGGTCCACATGTTTTGAAGTGTCAAGGTTTTTTATGATAGCGTGTACCTGAGCAGGGGTGATTTGTAGATCCTCTAGTGTGGGGTCTGTCCGCAAAGGAAAGTCAGGCAGGCGATGGCTGGAAGGGTAGTGTGGAGTTCGAGGCAAACCGGCTGGCAAGCATATTAGTCTTGTCGGTTGCTTAGCAAACAACCTCGTGATTGTTGGTTAGTGGGGGGATTGTTGATTGCCCATTATTTACTACACTGTTGTAGATTTTCCAGAAGTTACGATTTCCTAATTTTTGTGCTTCGATGCGTTTTTTTATTGGTTTCAGTAAATTCTCTCTTAGCTGTCGCTATTTCTTTCTTAACGTTACTTCTAGCTTCTATATATTCTGTGTGTTTGAACAGGACGTATATCGGTTAAATCTGCGTTATGCATGCTGTCTTTGAGCAATTGAAGTTGCGCAAGTCGAAGTAAACCATTGGGGAGAGTTGGGCTTGCTATAAAATTTCCGCATGGGAACATGTGCTTCAATTGCAGTTTTGAACAATTCAGTGGTCTCATTTGCGTACTGTTCAGCAGGAAGAGAAAAACTATTTTCCCATGGGACATCTCAGATAAGATCTCTGATCGCTTCCCAGTCAGCATTTTTATAATATCTCGTTGTTTTGAGCACTGGCTCTTCAGTTTTGGGTCTAGAATTTAGGGCGATTTCTACCATTATCACTGCTTGGTCAGCGTTCCCGAGTGGGATGTCAGCAGTTGTTATACAATCCTCGGGAACTGTAGTCATAAACAGATCTAGAAGTGATGCGTGTTGTTCTTGCTGGTAAGGGAAACGGGTTTGAAACGTAACCATTTGTGATAGCGAGTGAGATATAGCAAAACTATGTGTTGTGCTGCCCGCTGCATCTGTGTGAGTAGAGAATCCAAGCCAGTTTTTGTGATGAACATTAAAGTCACTAAATACATGTACTTGTGCGCTAGTGTCGAGGGAGAGTGCTGTGTCTCTGCTGTGAGAGACTTTGCTTATCATGGTGCAGTCCTGTGTCAAAAGAGAGCGGTAAAGAAAATAAAGTAGCTAATGTTGTGTTGTATGTTTAGTCTAAAGCACATAAGGGCGGGCTTGGTCGTCCGTTTCTAGGTGTGTTTTTCTAGTCAGGGGGAGGGTGTTACGAATGTAGACTCCAAGTCCGTGCATATGTCTGTCAAATCCTTACGGCAGAGTGGGAGATAGCCAGGCATGTAAAGTAGTTAGAGAGGAGGGGGGAGTGTAAGTTAGTCTCGCTTAGTGCTAGGATAGCCGGGGTTTGTGTTAAGAGAAATGCTTCAACATCAGCTAAATTAGTTCTAAGCCATTGGATGTTAGTGAGTGAAAGCCTCAAGGGAGGAGGCAAGTTGGATTTTTTCGTCCCTAGGCCTAGTTTAAGCTTATTTTTATTGTACTGTCAGCATGTTTTTAAAGAGGGTCAGTTAGGTGCGGGGTAGCTGAAGAAGATGTTATGCAGGATATCAGACATGCAACACAAGTAGACCATTAGCTGACCTTTCTTAAACTAGGACTGTGGCCTCAGGAAAGTCCATCAAAGATGAGTGCAGGGTCGCTCTCCATGCGCGACTTGGCACTACAAATATCCCGATATTATACAACTGTTGATGGAGCAGCCGGTCTAAGCGCTACCTAAAAGTTAGGTCTTCTGTACTACCAGTCGCAAACAGCAGACAGGAACTGTCAATCCGGCACCCTCCATTTCAATGGAATGACGACAATTAAAAATGCTTGCCCGTCTGTACAATCTTTCTTCTGTAATGATATAAAATAAACGGCAATATAGCTTTTACACCAATAAACTGGAAATATATTAAAAGTAGAGATAAAAGAGTTAATGCAGACTTCCACTTTGAAGGGAGAAAAAGGTAACGTAATACTCAACGTACGAACTTTACTATAACATAATTTTTGGTAAGGAAAGTAAGTTTTTTGTGGGGCTGTTCACAAGTTCCCCTTAGCAGACGACAGGCATCTTTAGACAATAAAAAACTTAAATTTAACATCTTGCCGACTGGGCACAACATTTCAATGAAAAAAAATCATTAATTTCATTAAAATCTTACACAACCTGGGACCAAATGCTATGAAACTTTTTTTTTTTTACTTGAAACAGTTACTTAGAATTTTGTCTAAATTTAGATCTTTTACGTTTCTTCACTTTTCTTGTTTCTTTTTTAATAAAACATAAAATATTAGTTGATCCTCTTTAGAGATGAATTAAAATACTTTAAGTTTAACTTAATAATATTCTATAAATACTTATAAAATACATTCTTATTTTCATTAGTAAAATAATTCCTGAGCTGCAGACACTTAATTAAATACATAGATACATGTATATATTTTTTTAATATTTTGATAAACGAATTTTAATTAATCTTTTATGCAATACGCCACTTTGACTATATTTTCTTATCTTTATCAATTGTCAGTTTGATTTACAATGTTTTTTTGCCTTTTTAACAATAGTCACTACTTATCCAGAGGTCACTTCAAAGCAAGGGTTAACAAATGTACAGTCGTGTACGAAAAATGGGTCAAACTAATTTTATACATTTTATTACACTAAAAGCTATATCGCACGAAGGATAATTGAACAAGAAAACTTAAACAAGACTAACACCACAGTATAAGACATTGAATTTGAAGAATGATTAGTAGTGGAATCGCATTCCCTTTTGATTTCTTTTAGATATGTTCTCAACCAAGGTGGAGCACTGTGACGAGATGCTATTCTATTCGCTTTGCACAACTTCACACAGTTTACAATTGCTCAAAAAGGTTCTTTCAACCGATGCCTGAGATATTATGGACATAAGATTCTCGATTTTTTTTCACAGTGATCACCATTTATCAAGGCCCGGAAGCCACTCAGGGATAAGGGTTATTGCAAGTACAGTGTGGATATTTGACGAAGTGTTTACTTAAGGGGGCGGTTCATTAGGAATTTGTTAACGTTGGAATTGAACACATCCAAGTTGTAGTCCGCTGGGAAGCAGGCAAACGGAACAGAGTTCCACAGGCGTGCAGTTCTAACAAAGAAGCTTTGTTCATGGAATCTACGTTTTGATTTAGGCACACATATAGAGTGGGGAAATTTTTCACAGTGGGTTCAGCTAGACGGGTGTTTGTCGTGAAAGATTGGCATGGGGGGACCAGAGATTGGAGTTCAGACGAGCACCTGCCATGGAAATAACGATAAAACAAGGATAGGCTCGCAACGTCTCTTCTGTGGGAGAGAGGTTGCAGGGTAGAGAAAAGGGCATCCCCCACTAAGCCACGAAGTCTATTTTGTACTCTGTCAAGGCAGGATAGGCTGTTTTTAGCAGCTCCTGCCCAGATATGGCAACAGTATTCCATCCTTGGACGTACTTGGCTTTTATATAGATAGAGAATTACATCAGTAGTGAGATATCTTCTGGAGCGGTAGAAGGATCCCACCATCTTTCCAGCGACCTTGGCAACAGACTTGATGTACGTGTTCCATTTCAGATCAGGAGTAAAGGTCAAACCCAGAAGCTTGTCAAAACACGGGGCCTCACCCAGACGAGAGCCATCAATCACAATTGATGCCAGATGGGGATCAGAGCGTTGATGATGTAAGGATAGGAGTTTGGTTTTGGATGCATTAAAGGTAACCAGCAACATCTTCCCCCACTGAACCACGCGCTCGAGATCAGAGGAGAGAGAATCATAGAAAACTTTGTCATTTACAACCTTTGATGTGTTGCCGTAGATGTAGTTTAAATCAGGACTTTGTCCTAGCCAAAAAATTGACCAAACTAGTTTTATACATTTTATGCACTAAAAGCTATATTAAACAAAGATTAATTGAACAGTAAGAAACATTGATCAATTGAACTGTAGACCACATTGACTTTAAAGTTTAAATCTAATTTGGTTTTATAGATGCATTCGAGGTTGCTGACAATCAAGCTGATAATCAAACACGCCACAAATTTACCGTTTGCATGGTATGAACTTCTAGACCTTGGGGCTATTTTGTGCCATTTCACCGCCTTCGATGTTGTTTTTCTTACATGATACATTCGCGTCCGATCACACCGCGTAGGAATCTTTCAAATGAGAAAGTTTTTTTTTTAAATGTGGTACAGTTTTTTTTTTTCATTTTTTCGTCTTACGTAGTTTTTAATGCTTTTTTAATTGATCAAGAAGTAAAGTTTTCACGAGCGGTTTGCAAAAACATAAGCACCAAACACATTTATATGTTTTTCGATTTTTGAGGAATATTCCATTAACATGTGCTTCTGACGTTTAATTAACCGTTTTTCCGTAAGTACCGCGCCGACATTTACCATTTAACAAGATGTAAACGCCCCAATGTAAACAGAATTTTTGTTAAATGATAAATGTCGGCTCGTTACTTTCAGAAAAACGGTTAATTAAACTGCAGAAGCACCTGTTAAACTACACAAGTCCTATAATTGACTACCCCCACCCCCAAAAAGAACGAAAAACATTGTTGGTTATGATTTTGTAAACCGCTCGTGAAAACCTTTTTAGATCAATTAAAAAGCATTAAAACTACGTAAGACAAAACAAAATATAAATAAACCACTTTTTTTAACTTAGTTTGAACTGACCGCTTAAAGATTTCTGCATGCAAAGATTCCTACGCGATGTGATAAAACACCGCATTTTGCACGTTCGCACGCGAAAGTATCATGTAAGAAAAATACTACAGAAGGCGGTGAAGTGGCACAAAATAGTCCCAAGGTCAAGGAATTCATACCATGCAAACGGTAAATTTGCGGCGGGTTTGATTATTAGATTCAGCGACCTTGAATACTCCTAAAAACCAAATTAGAGTGGTTAATGTTCTGTTGTAGCGTCGGGTAACATTTACCCTATTTTCGTTCCTCACAAGTGTCACGCTCATGCATTAATTTCATCGCTAATATAACATACTGACTCAACGGTTCACGGGTAGTCTAGTGACAAATAAAAAAAGGTTACTTAAAAATTAAGAATAAGCGAAATTAAATTCCACTGATTTAAAAAGAAAAATAATAAAGAAGTAAACTAGGATTTATTCCCCTTTGCTTTTCTGGTTTGAAAATTTAACGCTTTTAGCTAAAATAAGTGAAATCAAATATAAATTGAAATAAAAATAATCTAAATAATAAAATTATAAATTATATTTTTAAATAATACAAGTGAAACGAGCCTATTATGTCGAATAAGTGATATCATCGAGCTTATTATTTAAATAGATATAATTTAATGTGATATGCTAATGACCGTAATTCAATCAATGTAGATGTGGTTTGAAGAATGTTATATATAGAAAATATGCATAAAATAGGACGTCTCCTTTGACAGAAGTATCCTATCATGTGCATTAATATGTCTTAACCAGGAGAGATGTACGCACATATCGCCTTTATATTTCTTTAAACATGGCGGGGGGTTGTATACACAGACAAACACACACACGAACGCTACTACTTTATATATATATATATATATATATATATATATATATATATATATATAGATGTGACGCTATCAGCGTTTTTTTAGTATAACTTATTGAAAAGACCAATAAACAGAACAGCGTTATTCTTATTTATTTTTTATTTTTTTGCAAAGTGGCACGTGGTCAGAATATGCATCCAATTTTAGAATATCGATTCGATTTCGAAATAAATAGCAAGCGAATCACAAACCGCAAATAGACAACTATAAATTTTAATAATAAGTTTAAATGCAGTTTTTGGTGGAGTGAGGCAAGCGTACAAGAAAAAAAAATTGATTAATAAATAAAGTAATACATACATGATCGCAGAAATAAAAAAAATGCTTGAGTCCAAATTATATAAATAGTTGCAGGAGAAAGACTATTATTATTAGTCGTAGTAGTAATATCCAAAACCAGTAATAGTTGTATCAGTAATTGATAGTATGCCGATGGTGACAATTGGATGCCACGTTCAATTTATGTTTGTTAAATAAAAGTTACTTTCGATAATTATAAGAAATTTATGTTTGGTTCTAAGTCATGTGCAAAAGAAAGTAGGATAGGCTAAACGCTTCAGGAACAAGAGAAGGTGAACTGTAATAAAATCTGCTTTGCGACACGCTATAAAGTGATAGTATATTACAGACGTGTCTAGACGTATCAGATGATTCTTTCGAGGAAAACATTTTTATAGGAATAGAGTTTCTAGGCTGTCATGTCGAGAGGAACTATATTTATGCAACGAACAAGATTATATGCCAAAAGATGCCATGTGTTTGTATATGAGTTGAACGCTAATTTATACAAAGAAAATATGAATATTGATGCATAATTTTCCTCTGGGCGACCTATCATTTCTCTCGCTATAAAATATACTGAGAGACACTATTCGATGTCGTCTGAGGGCTAATTCTCTTCTGGGCACTGTCAAATGTCAATTACCTTCTACATTCCATTTCCTGGTATCAGGAAAACATGATATACAAACATATACAAACACAGTATATATATATATATATATATATATATATATATATATATATATATATATATATATATATATATATATATATACGGTGCTTGTACATTAATCTTATTACACTATAATAATATTTTCAAGGTAAATTCTATTTTTTTTCGATATTTTGTGTATTAAATTTTAAGCTGAAAATATAGAATATTAAAAAAAAATCCTGTCTTATATAAAGAAGGGATTTTGTTATAATATAAATGCAGTAACATAGATGTGCCGGTAGCGTTTCTGCTAACAGATGCACACATATATGGATAATTTCTGCACTTATGAAATGTAAATTACAACGATGAATATATATTCCATGTGCTGAATACAATACTGTGAAAATCTTATCTGAACCATAAAACCCACATTAAATATAATAAGGTATTACAAATGTAATTGCTCACTTTATCTTCATTGTAGACAACCTTGTTATATTAATGATTATAATTAATACCAATAAAAACATTGTTTCTGCTCACACCCATCAAAAAATATATAAATTTATGTTCTCTTAAACGAATATAACTTTGAAACTATATATAAAGGCATGGTGGAAAAGAAAACACATAAATATGTTTCCAAGATTAATATACGCTTATTTATATTCAGAGATAAGAATATTACTGAAATACTATCAAATAAAATTGCATCTAACGATCCACCTTGAAGCATGTCACACACCAAAAGAGCATCAGACATCTTAGGATTTTTTACGAGGATGGATTGTTGGTCAACATGAAAATAGTCTTAGTCCACGCCGATAAGCAATATATCTTTCAATACCACTTCCTACTGTTAACAAAGTGATCTTACTAATAATAAGAAAGGACAAAGAATGCACTAAACCTCATTCTGGCCCCTCTGAAAGAACAGTGAGTCTCGTGAAAAGATATGGTGAAATTTCAGAATAACTAATTTACCTTATATGTGCTTCCGAGTTGCACTTGCTTACACCACTTCATTTATATTTGCCCTTTATCGCCCCCATAACACCGGGGTTACTATATTCAAGAGTATATCTGAGAAAATAGACAACATACTGTCTGCACATCCCTCGGGTAACATTTATGTCTGTGGTGACTTCAATTTCCATGACGTGGAATTGCTGACCAACTCAAATAAGACAGACGATGAGGGGAGATTCTGTCATGATTTTGCCATTGCTTATGACCTCACTCAGATTGTTCGCGAACCCACCCGTGTGCCCGATACACCCGGTCAGTATGAAAGCCTTCTAGATATTTTTCTCTACACTTCCCCTGAGCTATGGTCATCTTCCGTTCTTTCTCCTCTAGCATCCTCCGACCACTCCGTCGTATCAGATAAGATAAAAATGAAATGTAACAAGTCCACAGACGTACCCCTCCACCGTACTGTATACCGATACTCCATGGCTGACTGTAGTAGCTTCCGTACATTTATATCTGATCTACCTCTGCATTCCATGTTGAAAAATGATGTGTCCTCTATAGTATCAGACCTGACCGAATAGTAAATATGCATAGACCGATTCATACCATCTAAAAAATTCCAACGAAAACCTAACAGCCAGCCAGGGTTTTCTCCAAAATGTGCTGCTGCCATCGCGCACAGAAATCACTTTTTCAAAAGCTACCAACGTAATAAATGTACTAAGACTAAAGCTGCTTTCAGGAACGCCAGCAACCACTGTAAAAAAGTAATAAAAAATGCAAGAGAGTTATATACCCAGTCCGTTAAATCCAAAGTAGCTGATCAGCGGCTTGGTTCCCACTAGTTTTGGCAAATAACAAATAGGATACTGAACAGAAGTGTGCGTTCTATACCAACCATTATCTATGGACCAGAGGTCATCTCGTTAGCATTAGACAAGGCCAAACTATTTGCCAAGAACTTTGCAGCTAATTCTACCCTATGCGACGAAGGCCATTAACTCCCCATATTCTCTCCTATAACACAGAACACATACACATATCTGTGCATGAGGTCGCCAAGCTAATAAAAAACCTTGATTCCAGTAAAGCAACTTGTCCTGGCAGCATCCCAATTATAGTGTTAAAAAAGCTTCAAGCAGAACTTGCTCACATACTCACGAAACTGTTTAAGCGTTGCCTTAAGGAGAAGTGCTTTCCAACATCTTGGAAAACCTCATCAGTATGCCCTGTATTTAAGAATTCATGTGATAAGTCATCTCCCTCTCAGTACAAACAAATAAGTCTCCTGTGTGTCATGAGTAAGTTGCTGGAATCCATATTAAATAAAGAAATAGTCAACCACCTCAGCAGAAATAATCAATATGGTTTCCGTTGTGCAAGATCTACCGCAGATGTGCTAACGGTTATATCTCATAGGATTAGCGAATCTCTTGACAGAGGCTTCCTTTCTAGATCAATTTCTCTAGATATACCAAAGCCATTCGACAAGGTATGGCATAAGGGTCTACTTCACAAGATTTCCAGATGGTATAACTGGAAATGTTATCTCAATCATTAAATCATTTCTCTCTGATAGGCTCATAAGTGTAGTGGTCGATTGACAAAACTCAGAGGCCTGCAGTATTAATGTTGGAGTCCCTCAAGGGTCCATCCTGGACCCAACTCTCTTCCTGATCTACATCAATTATCTCGCTAAACACATATTTAATCATTCGTTGACATCTATGCTGATGACACGACCATCTACTGCAACAAATCAAAGGCTGTAAATGACAAAGTTCTCTCTGATTCTCTCTCCTCTGATCTTGAGCGCGTGGTTCAGTGGGAGAAGACGTGGCTGGTTACCTTTAATACATCTAAAACCAAGCTTCTATCTTTACATCATCAACGCTCTGATCCCCATCTGGAATCAATTGAAATTGATGGCTCTCGTCTAGAAGATGCCCCATGTTTTGACAAGCTTCTGGGCTTCACTTTTACTCGTGAAATGGAACACGTACATAAAGTCTGTTGCGAAGGTCACTGGAAATATGATGGTATCCTTCTACTGATCCAGCAGATATCTCACTACTTATGCAATTCTCTATCTATATAAAAGCCAAGTACGTCCAAGGATGGAATACATCTGCCACATCTGGGCAGGATCTGCTAAAAACAGCCTATCCTGCCTTGACAGAGTACAAAATAAACTTCGTGGCTTTGTGGGGGATGCCCTTTTTTCTTCCCTGCAACTTCTCTCCCACAAAAGAGACGTTGCAAGCCTATCTTAGTTTTATCGTTATTTCCATGGCAGGCGCTCGTCTTAGCTTCAATCTCTGGTCCCCCCCTCAGCAATCTTTTACGAAAAACTCCGGTTTAGCTGAAACCACTGTCAAAAAACTCCCCCACTTTTTATCTATGCCTAAATCAAAACGTAGATTCCATGAAGAAAGCTTCTTTCTTAGAACTGCACGCCTGTGAAATTCTGTTCCGTCTGCCTGCTTCCCACCTGACTACAACCTGGGTGTCTTCAAGTCCAACGTAAACAAATTCCTGATGAACCGCCTACTAAACCTATCACTTTTATGTAGATGTTTTTATTTGTTTTTGTTAGCGATATTTTCTTGAATGAATTCAAGTATTTATACGAAAGTGCATTTTTACCCAAATGCGTGTTAGAAATAATTTTCCCATTGACCAATCTGGTACCCCCTTAATGGGGAGTGGCATATATATTATTATTATTTTTTAAAAAATATAATTATTAACTGACACGTGTTTCGTCGTCCACAACTCATCAGAGTTGCCGAATCTTGCGAGATTCGAAATCGGCACCTCGTGATAAGAAGCCTAAACCACGCGACTAACCTCGCAGCACTACTAAATGTGTCAATTTTATGTAAATGTTTTTATTTGTTTTTGTTAGCGATACTTTCAAATTATTTCCAATACGCATTTAGGTAAAAATGTACTTTCGTGTAAATACTTGAATTCATTCAAGAAAATATCGCTAACAAAAACAAATAAAAACATCTACATAAAAATGATACGTTTAGTAATCCTGCGAGGTTAGCCGCGTGGTAGAGGTTTAGGCTTCTTATCACGAGATACCGATTTCGAATCTCGCTAGATTCAGCCACTCTGATGAGTTATGGACGACGAAAGACGTGTTAGTGGATAATTATATTTGAAAAAAAATTATAAATAAATAAATAAATAAATATATATATATATATATATATATATAGTCTTGGAAGTTGTTAACCTTTAAAACTATACAAAAAAGTATCATTCGTTAGAAAATTATTTAGTCAGTAAGTTATTCAATCACTGCGTCAACTTGTACTCTCGAATTCACTATAGTGCCACTAATAATGTATTTTAAGGGATCATCTGATGTTTACCATAAAACCTGTTTCGGGGATTTAAAAACAAACTGTATATTACATCATGGCTCCCAGCAGTGTTTATCAAGCACTACCTCCCTTAATCTCAGGAAGAAGACATGTTACAAATATAAGATCTAGTTTCTTATTCTTAATTACTTTATCTAACTTATTCATGTCATGAGATTCATCTGCTTCCAAATTCAAAATGGATATATTTTTTGATTTACCAGTCTTGTATTTATAAGATTAGGATTAATCCATTTGACTAATTATCGCCCCCACTATGATTAGTATTTTGTATATTTACAGGTTTACTTATTGAAAATAAAATATATATAAAGGTTTAAAATATTTATAAATATATACATTTTTTATAAATACTTTTTTATACGTTACTAATATAGTTTTAATATATTCTGGTTAATGTTAAACGATTCGAAACCATCGGGATAACCAAAAATGCTTTAACTGTTTAAATGTTTTAGTTTTATCCCTTCCTTGTTTTATCATCCTTATTTCTAAGCTAGAAACTGGTTGGATAAAATCTAGTAAGGTTAAAGTAACACGAGCTATTCTCTAAAACTCTGACATAATGGTTCCATAAAATATAAAAACAGGGCATGCGAACTATTTGAAAGGGGAAAGAGTTTCTTTTATCAAATATTTTATAAAGAAAAATATCATCCTCAATTTTTTCATCTCAATCCAGAAATGTAGCCTGTTGTTCACAAGTCAATTCTAACTCCTTTTGATATATAAGATGTTTATTTCTTTCGAATTCATCGTTATCGTTTATACATATGTCATCTATAAATCTCCTACACCTATGAAAATTATATGTTTTAGATATATCATTTTTATTTGTGATGACATATATATATATATATATATATATATATATATATATATATATATATATATATATATATATATATATAGATGCTCGAGTGTATGTAAATACAGATTTGCCCAAAATGGTGCAGGATCCAATCTCATTGGGATACCTATCATTCGGAGTAATATTTGATTTTTTTTTTTTTAAATAACATTCTTTAATAAGATGACTTATAAGTATTTTAACATACCTTTAGAAACACTAATTTTGCTAATTTTATTTTATACACCAGAATGCTTTACGGATTGAACAGTCTATATATTTACCTTTTCCGCCTTCAAAAGCTACATCCACAGTATCATTTAATTCTTTTATAAGTTTTTCGTGCGGAATTTAAGTATAAAGCGTACTAAAATAAGTAGCTATAGATTTTGCTTTAATTCTGGAGTTTATTTTATCTATTTTTTTTTCACTTGTTGTGAACTATTTACTACCCAACATAGATTCATATTACTATAGAATTTTCTTTTCTGGTGGAAATTATTTATTTGATTTATAATTAATTTAAATATTTTATATATAGCTTTACTAAAAGGTTTAATAATGCACGTCTTTGAACCTACAATAAACCTAGCGCTAACTGAAAGTTTGTGCATTTTAGGTATCCAATACATACATGGAAGATTTTAGGGTTTTTTTCTTCTAACTTTCATCCTACTTTTTCACTAATAATAATATTATTCAGAATAATGATACGTAAATTAATATTACTTACTTTATAGTTATCTGAAACGTTACCTATAATTCCTACTTCTATCAATAAACGTTATATATAATATTTTTTTTATATACAAAAGCAATATTGTTTGCCGCTTCATCAATAAGCACTATTACAAACTTATCTTGAAGTATTTAAAGTTCTTCCAGTATTTCTGAATTTTTTGAAGAGGATTAGCTGTTCTAGGATGTTTAATATTTTTATACGTTTAACCTTTTCATTTACACATTCAAGTATATTATTTTTGCATGCATCAAACAAAAACTGTGCTAATTTATATTTATTTACCATAGACATAATAACACCTTCTAGTGCTTTAGTTACTTCTTTAACGCATTTAGTGTAATTTAGGCATTTAGGCTCTCTATAATTCGAACGTTTACTTTATATAAATACATGTATATATATATATATATATATATAGAGAGAGAGAGAGAGAGGGGGGCAGAGAGAGAGAAAGAGAGTAAGAGAGATATAGAAAGAAAAAACAAAGAGACAGTGACAACGACAGAGACAGAATGAGAACATTTAAGACGGGGAGAGAGAGAGGGGGAGTTAAGGAGGCAGATACAGACGCACATATTTATATATATATATATTACTGTTGGGCGCCATTTTCTATAACATGCCAGCTTAAATTAAAAAGACCGCTCGGCGAATGGGAATCCAGAAAAATGAAAATAAAAATAACTATGCCGTCTTCAATCAGACCTGCTTGAATAATGATTCGCTGCCAATATATATATATATGTATATATATATATATATATATATATATATATATATATATCGCACACACACACATATATATGTGTATGTGCTTGTGTGTGTGCATCTGTGTATTTATATGTCGGTATTTACATAAAGAATCATCCGTACAAATGCCAGTGCCTTTCCAAGCGATGAATAAGATTATCTGGCTATATTTATTTTTACACTTATTTCTTCGGCTTTTTCGTAATTGATCACTGGCATGTGAGCGCATTTGATTGCATGAATTAGGCTTCATCATGCAAGACCTTTCAAAGCACAAATTGAAGAAGCGTAAATATATCGACGACGATTGACAGGTAACTTTCTATGCATCTAGATAGCGCATTGCAGTCGTCATGTCTAACAAGTTGAATAACCTTTATAAAGTGACTTGTGTCAAACCCTTTGCTTTAATATCCTCCTTGTTCAATTGGTCGCATTGTGAGGACTTCCGGTTGAATTTCGTGACTTCTCGGAAATATTCTGTTATTCTTGTAACGCGAATGGTTTCTGTGTAACATTTACAACTTAATTATAGTAACTTTTCTGCGAGGTGAGTGACCGATTTATACTACCGTTTCATATTACAGAGACATAATTCTCATGTGGAACAGCTAAAAATAACCGATAGAATATTCGAACGTGTATACAAAGACGTAATGACAGAATACAACAATGATATTTTATGTATTATATTGTGCAGATGACAAAAGAAAAACATTGAATAAAACAGAGTGGTTCACTGAAACTTAATAAAAGATGGGACATGAGGTTATAACACTATCGTTTCCGGGGGAGAGTTACTTGGTTAAGGAACGTCCTGGGAACGCAATCAGCCCCGCGGGGGAATAAACGATATCCAACGATAGACACATGAAAACAGCGACACAACGGATCGATATGTCGTCGGTTATAACCGGCTGGCATGAGTCGCTTCTTCATTGGGTTGTTACAGGCATCTTCCCATCGTCAGTATTATGGCATGCAGGAATTTAACGCTTATACAAAAATAGCGAACTAATGCATTTGTATCTAAATACATATATATAATTTATTTAAGATTTAACAACGAGGAGCCTATTTTTATAAAGACGAGTTGAAATCAGACGCATGTTATGTCGCGTCCGCTGACACCAGAATGCAAGCTTTAACTGTACTTATCTCTTTCTTCATTGAACGAGAGAAAAGGGGAATGAAAAAGAAAAATAGACAAAAACAGAGAAAGAGGGAGGGAGAGAAAGATAGGCATTCATACATAACGTTTAAACATTGTTTTGTATTAGTATCCATGTGTTCTTTCGGGGTAGACCTTTCAAATTCCATGATCTTATATCGTTTTGCCTTGGTCCAGTATTATAAACAAACTGTCATTCTTGGCTTGAGTTATACCAAACATTTTCAAAATCACACACACCTGCTTAACCCATTTGCACCTCACAGGTACAGACAAAGTTAGGCACAAGGTTCAGTTACCTAAAAAGGGGGCGCTCTCCATTGTGCCACAAGGTAAGTTAATCGCTAATTGAGACCGATAAGATAAGACAAAGTTGTAGAATCTGTAAAAATATCCATGCCTAATGCCACAAGAAGAAATCAGAGACAATAGAAAAATGTATGGTAAACAACCTGTGGAAACTAAACTCTTAAAAAGAAACTAAATTAAAACAGGAAAAGCGAACGGAATAATAATTAATATGTCTAAAATTCCGGTCAAATATTAGATATGATGATGAAAAAAAATGACGGTCAAATATTAGATATGATGATGAAAAAAAATAACTGTCAAATATTAGATATGATGATGAAAAAAAATGACGGTCAAATATTAGATACGATGATGAAAAAAAATGACGGTCAAAAATCCAGAAAACTACTAAAAATAAATTGACTTTTCAAAAAACCTGAACAATTATTAAATATATGAACTTAATTCATACCAATTATGTACGTAATCCTGGGGACAATTCCGATTAGATTGAAAAAATGAACAAAGAAATGTAACTAAATGCATGTTTTATAGCATGCAAAACATACGTGCATCAATTTCTATCATGGAAATATAATATTATACAATACGAAGTGAACTCACATCACACAAAAATATGGTTGACCCGTGTTTTCTATGTTGGTTCATCTGTGGCAAGAAGACTTTATGAATAAGCGAATAAGTAAATATAAAATATATTTCTGATTTTGAGTATTTTTTCTGGCACGGAAGCTACAGCAATCTTCTTATATGTTTTTCCCAATTCATGTTACTTAAAAATGTCTGCTGGGGAATTTGAATGGTGAAATCTTACGGAGAATTTTAATTTTTTTATGATATAATCAGTGGTGGAAAACGTTATCTGTAAGTGGCTTCATATTGTTAGCATTAAACGTTACGATCCATTTAGGTATCAATTCCAATTTAGATTTGTAGTGATTTTTCAAAAGTTTTCAGACATCGCCTTTTATTTCAATATATTTATTTCTACCACATGTCTGGTATAGTCTAAGAATAGGTGGAGAGTTAATAATCTGATACAATGAAGATCTAAGGATGGAACGAGTGATCTACTCCGATTGAATTCCATAGTGTTTGAAAACATCCTATTTAAAATACATTTGCTAAATATTCGTTCAACAATACCGCACGATTTAAGTTAAGAATGTGTGAAATATTACTAATATAACAAGGGCTACTACCCTATTTTGCCCATGTGATTTACTGCTTGGTGAATGCTATCAGAGATGATCCAGAGAAAAACAGAGTAGCATCACACAATAGTCTCGTCCGTCTGCCTGTTTCCCACCTGAATACAACTTCGATGTCTTCAAGTCCAACGTTAACAAATTCCTAATGAACCCTCCCCTTAAGTAAACACTTCATCAAATCTCCACACTAGCGTACTGTACTTGCAATACCCCTTATCCCTGAGTGGCTTCCGGGTCTTGATAAATGGTGACCACCGTGTAAAAAAAATACTGTCGATTAGAAAGGGGTTTGAATCTTACCGATTTATTGACTAGCGATTGCTTGATTAATCCATCTAAGATGTTAATGAGAAAAACAAAAACTAATAGATAGAAAATAGAGCCACTTAGTTTTTTCTCCATAATTCCTATGTATTGCTATCATTATTTTACCGCTATCTAGGTAGCTAGATTCGATAACGCATAAATGTTATTTCTTAATTAGTATAAAAAATATACTAGAATACCCGTACGTCGTTCCATAAGGAATTTATGATCTCACGGACATGCCTAGATTTTATTATAACATCATTGACTTTCAATTATTTAGCACAAATAAAACAGTGAAGAAGTAGTTTGTGGCACATAATAATGTATTAAAAACAACTTTCGCTTTTGTATTTCAAGCTGTTGCTTTTATGTTAAAGAATTGTTGATAGCGATTATTCAACACACCATTACAATTATTTACAGAAACCGCTCGTAATTTCATGCGTTTTTTGTCATTTAGATATTTGTTCCGTTGATTAAGATTATTTCATTTTTAAAATTATTTCCATGAAGGTAAGCCTATTTTATATCGCCTTCACGTTTTGTGACTTTGCACAATTGCATTTGCGTGGGTTTAGATTAATCGTTGGAGAGATTAGAGACTGTCACCGAATTTCCGCCCCGAAACCTGTGCTAAAATGTGTTTCGACTTATACATTTGCCTCGTGTATGCACTATTCAACAGGGAAACAAAATGTTTTGTTTTGTCTTTGATGGAATTTAAAGTCAGCCCTTTTTAAAGTATCAAGTCGTTTTGAGCAACAATTTTTCAACTTTGGAATAAAGGGTGAGGATAATATCTTAAAATGTCACCGGGTGATTAGTGAATCTATGTGAATTTTGGGCATTCGTCATAAAAACGTTAGGTTATGTATACAATAAAGACTCAAGGTTTATTTATCCTCACAATCTGCGAAGCAGAACAGAAAAAATACAGTAAAAAAAGAATACAATTTAGTAATCCTATACGCGTCGTAGTTAAATGTCTTATTACAGCTTGAATAAAACAAGCTAAATTCATTAACTATTGTAATATAACATAAGGATTTAAACAGCATGCTACAAGTTCACCCTTCACACACACACACCCACCCACACACACACACACCCACACACATATATATATTTAATAGAGATGGCAATTAATACAAACTGAAGAAAATGCTCAATGTAATGTAACTTAACAGAAAGATACGGTAATAAAAAAAATAAAACGCATATATATATATATATATATATATATATATATATATATATATATATATATATATATATATATATGCTTTAATTTTTACTCCAAACAAAGCACAGTACCATTTGAAGTAAGGGGGTACAATCGGAGGCATAAGTTGCAGGGGTATTATGAAGGGAGATAAGTAGCAAGATGTTAGTTCACATACACTTGAACGTCTGCATGTCAGTACAGTTGGGAAAGCTGAATCGCGGAAGGGAGTTCCAAAGTCTAACAGTTCTGGAGAAGAAACTATAGGAGTAGGAGATTTTCTTACACCGTTTTTTTACATAGGCATAACCACTTATCAAGGCCCATAGCCCACTTAAGGATAATGGTTAAAGCGTGTACAGTAGTAAATTTGGACAATATAGTAATCGTTCGTAATAAAAATTTGGTAAATTTGTTAAGTGGAACGGTTCATCAAGAACTTGTTTACGTTGGACTTGAAGACAACCATATTGTAGTAAGCTGGAAAGCAAGAAAACGGAAGACAGTTCCACAGGCGTGGGGTTCTAAGAAAGAAGCTTTGTTCATGGAATCTATGTTTAGGTTTAGGCACAGATAAAGAGTGGGGGAAATTATTGATAGTGTTTTCGGATAGACGAGTATTTCTTGTGAAAGTTTAGTGAGGGGGCCATAGATTGGAGCTCAGTAGGGTACTTGTCATGAAAATAACGATAAAGCAGAGACACACTCGCAACTTCTCTTCTGTGATAAAGAGGTTGTAGGGAAGAGAAAAGACAATTCGCTACAAGGCTATATAGTCTATTTTAAACTCTTTCTGAAGGAAGCTCCGTCAGGAGCAGAAGTCATGGCATACCTTGACCCAAACAAGACACCAAATCTTTGTAGAGTCAAGCCCAGTTGGATTAGCTGTAGTTCTGACACAAAATGGAAAGGTATTAGGTAATGCAAGTCGTGCCCTTACAGATATAGAACAGCAGTTCTCCCAGACTCAAATAGAGATATTGTTTTCCCCCTTTTTCCCTTCATGGAAGTAACTACCCAGCAAGGCCCGGAAGCCACTCGGGAACAAAAGTCACCGCGTTCAGCGTGGACACCTAGGGATCTCTACTGTAAAATGTGTGTGATTTAGCTGCTTGTCCGGTTTGTCGGGGGTATTTACGTCGAAGGAGTATAAGTGTTTGTAGATTGTCTGAGCATTCACCATTAAAGTACTTGTAAACAGGGAAAGACATGACAAAATTTCGTCTGTGGAACAGAGGCTTATATTTAGATGTCAGTTCAGGACCTATCAGGTTGGCGACTCTCTTTTGAACCCTGCCGACGAGTAAGAGACAAGTAAAAGATGCACCAGCCCAAATGTGAAACAGTATTTAATACACGGGGGAATGGAGGCCTTATATAGGGTGCATGATATTTTCAGGCGTAAGTAGTTTTCTAGCACGGTAGGGAGATCCCACATTCTTTGAAGCAGGCTTAGAAATGTTCTCAATGTATCTAATCCCATTCATGTTCCCCGTAAACGTTAGGCCAAGGAGTTTAAAGAAAGTACTTTCAGATAATGTGTTCTTGGCTATTGCTATTGATGGTAGAGAAGGTTCTTTATAATTATTGAAAGAAAAGAAGTTCAGTCTTTGCAGCATTGAATGTGCCCATCCATTTTTGTCCCCATTCCACTACAGATTGGAGGTCATCCTCTAGTGTTTCTGACATTTCCTTAGATATGTATTCATTTATTTTCCGCTCGTGCCTGTTATAGAGAATGGTGTCCTCAGCAAATATGCCCAACTAAGAAACAGTTTTATCAGGGAGGTCATTTATGAATATCCGGAATAATAAAAGTTCCAGGATAGACCCCTAAGGTACTCCCGCATTTATATCATTGTTTACATGTACGACCTTGGAAGACAACGAACTGTAGAAAAAATAATCATATTAAACCCTGTGTTGCAAAGTTTGCATAAATAAAACATACGTTTAATGAACTGTTTCTTGATTTTTTTACCAAAGTATAATTGTGTGGCAACTATATTATCCGAATAAAAGAACAACTCGGATCCTCACAGGAAAGTACGATATTCATAGGCAAGCTAGAAAGTTCTTTTTTGTATCGCATGAAACTAGAAATGAAATCATATTTGTACGAGAGTTTATTATAATGCAGAAAATATCGGTTAAAAGGATATTTAAATGCAAACCAAGACTCGTGAAATGTCCTTTCTGCATTATTGTAAATTTCATATGAATATGATTCTTCAATAATTTGCAGTTTGTTTTGACACGGATAATTGCTATGCCAATGTTCAGTTAAGACAGTCGGTTACTGTGTTCAATTTATTAGCAAGTCCCCTCGTTGGCTGGACACTGAGAGGACAGCCGACAATTATATCAGTAAGATGATTTATTTGCCGTCGCTAAACAGGGTGGCAACTCTATTCAGAACAGTTATTTATGATAATTAAACCTGCTTATATCGGCAGTTAAATGTCATTGCGTAAATGTTTCACAAATGAAAAAATATATTTATCTTATCTTATATATATATATATATATATATATATATATATATATATATATATATATACTAGCGGCCAAAAATCTTAGATGTTTTTTTCAATTTCCCCCAGATTATTTGAGGGGGAATTACAACTAAACTTACACACATATAACATCTCTCTTATGTTGATACACTGTATTAATTACAATTCATTATAAAGGATAGAAAAAAATTATGAGTATTTCAATTTTTTTCTGAAATTAAAGTGGCCAAAACCGTTGGACAAAGAAAATAAATTTAAAAATAATAGCATTGAAACATCAAAATACCAAAATTGGTGGGCATACATTCAATATCTAGTGAACAACTTCATGGCGAAACCCATTCAATACGGAAGATCGCTGATGACTTGAAGCTGCCGAAACGTGTCGTTAGAAGAGTTATAACAAATTTCAAGAATAGTGGGAAAAGTCTTCCACTGAAGAAAAATGGAAGACCTAGAATAACTTTTCCTAGACAAGATCGACTGATTAAGAAGATGACACTGAACGATAACTTTCAGGCAGCTGCCAGCATTTCTTGTGAACTATATTCTTATCATGATATCAAAGCGTCCCGTAAAACAGTATTAAGACGCCTGAATGAGATTGGTGTGTTTTCGAGATCACCAGCTAAGAAACTCTTGATAAACAAGAAAAACAAGAAACTCAGATTAAGCTTTGCTCAAGAGCATATTTGTGGACAGATGGCCAGTGGCAAAATGTATTTTTCTGATGAAAGCATATGGATCTGACGGGATGAAATTTATAAGGAGGTTTGCTGACGAAAGATTTTATAATAATGCACGAAAAAAACAGTTGTTTGGTAGGGGTAGCGCAATAATGTTTGGAATGATTTCCTGGGAAAAACGACTGATCTGGTTCGTCTAAACACCAGATTTAATATACAGAAACTTCTGAGAGATCATGTTATTCCAATGCTTAAAAATTCTGAGTGTGAAAAACCTATATTCATGCAGGATAACGCGCTCTGCCACAGGGCTAAGCATGTAATGGAATTTTTGAACGAGCAAAATGTTGATATTTTGGATCGGCCTCCTCAAAGTTCGGACCTAAACCCCATTAAAATCCTATGGTCTACTTCTGGGGACAGTGTGAGTGCAGGAAACTCTATCAATAGTGAGATCTGTATCTAAAACTTGAAGAAGAATGGGAGAAAGGTTCACGTGATGAATGTCGCCATCTCATTCAATCTTGCAGTTGAAGGTGCGCTGCAGTTATAGAAAATACAGGCTTGTTCACTAGATATTGAATGTATGCCCACCAATTTTTGTATTTTGATGTTTCGATGCTATTATTTTTAAATTTATTTTTTTTTGTCCAACGGTTTTGGCCACTTTAATTTCAGAAAAAAATTGAAATACTCATAACTTTTTTCTATCCTTTATAATGAAGTGTAATTAATACAGTGTGTCAACATAAGAGAGATGTTAAATGTGTGTAAGTTTATTTGTAATCCCCGCCGAATATTCTGGTGAAATTGAAAAAAAAACCCAAACTGTCCAAGATTTTTGGCCGCTAGGGTATATATATATATATATATATATATATATATATATATATATATATATATATATATATATATATATATATATATATATATATATATATATAATTGCAACAAATATAAATATAAATGATCATGTATCAAATTTTGTCTTTGCACATTCTGCTTTAAATAAATGTCGACACTCGAAAAAAATGTTTCATGTTTTTCGTTGTTCCGATTTTACACATGAGATTTTATTATGATTCCAACGAAAAGAAATGATATAATAGTCCAACTCAGTTTTATGATGCTAAATAAGTTTATAAACACTTATCCCAATTTTATTTTATTTAGTTGGACCATTGAACTACAGACTTCGCTACTAGATATTAGATCGTTCTATTTTAAATACGCCGTACATGATAATTAATATATATTACCCTTTCATATGTCTATTTCAAGTGTCATATACTGATAAGAGAATGAGAGACCATAAAACATTTATGTTTGTAAGCCAATAAGAATAAACCACAAATAGAGAAGATAACTTTACATCGTAAACAAGATTAGAATTTATAAATTTTAATACTGAAAAAAAAAAAACGAGGAAAACTAAAGTAAACATTTTTAGTCTATTCAACAAACAATGTGTATAGTGAAATAATTCAAACGATTTAAAACTTAGTATGTATGTTAGATTAGTTTCTTTGTACGCTATCTTAAATTTTGACGTCATATAGAAGTATTATAGCAGAAATATTGCAATTGTTTGGTTTATCTATAAGCGTGATTTCGTGAACTGATGTGTGTGAGCTCGTTTTTACCAATTATTCTACAAGCTGCATAATTTGTGTTAGAACATATTGAACTCGGAAACCACTGAATTATTCTAACATTTTCGTCGTTTTAGATTATATTTCGAGAGCGGAATACATGTACGTTAAGTGGAAATATTTATATTAAAAACTCGTCTGCGTTACCAATGTTTGTACCTATACCATATGAATAAATGTATAAACATAATTTGCGTACGTCTTCACAGAGGAATTCGACAATCGTTAATGTTTCCAGCTAAACATCTTAAAGTTTCAAATTTCTATTTCAGACATAATCTATATGTTGTATAATTTACACATTTCACTCAGCAGAGAAAAGCAATTTCATATATTAGAGACATAGACATGATATCTTATTTTCAGAATTTTACAATATGTGCTGCATTTATTACGTGCGAATAACATTGAGCAAACGTTGCCGTTTAAATGAGTTTTTGGTGGAGTTTCACGGTGTGTATAGAATATTCTTGCAAATCTGATGCCGTTAATAATCGATTAAAATAAGCACGCTTGCGATAGGGTCATTTAAAATGTAGAACTTCGTTTTTACCTTAAAAAATAGGAGAAATACGGATGCAAAAGTAGTACTATTAAAAATATCAGCTTTGTGTGATCTAAAACATTCTAAATAATCACTATCAAATACAAATACACTTTTCTCAACTATGAATGGTGTCCGTACATGGGAATCCGGAGAACGCTTTGTCATAGGAGGTGTTTATTCTTTTCCATGCAGTACAGAACATTTTTTTGGGGGGGAATGAACGTAATTTTCTTTTGGTTTCAGCGAAATGTAAATAGTTTAATTTTTGCTGCAATCTTGAACAATTGTTCTAAATCTAATATTGTTGCCGGGGTACAAATCACCCCTATTTCATAACTAAGTGGAATCATCCAGTCCTATGAATGGTAACCCCTCACTCGAGAAGGTGCTTAAGGACCCTTTTTTTATCTAGAAATCTCGGCTCGTGTAGTCTAGTCTTCTCTGAGGTTGTTACATTAAATCTGATATGCTGAAAACAAATATCGAAGCATCAGGCAGGAAGAAAGACAAACTCATGTAATCTATCTATAGAAGCTTAATTTCACAGAATTATGTACAAGTTTTTACAATTTTCACTCAGTTTCTGAAAGTCCTTTTCACAGTCTCAAATCTCTTCACAGATAGCGACAGACGGTTGGATGAGGAAGGTGGATGGGTCTCTTCTCGGATTCAACAAGCAATCTGCTTCAACTCCCAACTCTAACTCCCTCACTTATTTTCGCACGACAGTCGTATATATAGTAAGGTATGTGGATGGGGTGGAAATTCTCCCCAGCCAATAAGATTTCGCCACGAAATCTCCACGAAATCCTAAGCCCCAGGTCCCTGGGTGGGCACCATTCCCATACTTGAAATCTGAATTTCCAAGGTCAGATGTCAATTCTGACATCCAACCTTGAGTTCATTTAAGGTCAGACAATGTTATAAGTGAAATTTCCTGTCATCAACTTTTAGCCGTAAAAAATATTTCGCTGGTTGAAAACAATATCTATTTTGTCATGAAATAAAATATATATTTATCTTCTCTATCTTAAATCCTTGTCTTATCTGACGTAACCCGGGAATAAAAAGCTACTTCAGCGTAATTCTTACGCTCCTCAATGAGGGATAACGTTAAAGAATACCACTGGTCTCAGAGACTAAATGGAGACACTCATATCATGTTTAAACGCATGCTACGTTCATCTAAAACCACTTTAGTGGCTCCTGTATGGCTTCTTTATGATAAATACATCTTATCTTTGTACACTATACACTACTTGTGGGTTCTTAAATTTGTGACCCCTAGCACGGGTCTCCAACAACTGTCTGACGAGGACGTTTCAAACATTTCCTGGATTAATCTACAACAATTGTTTACAACTACTGGATGACAAAGTTTCAGGCTCATAAGAGTAGTGGTAGATGGTCAAAAATCGGAGGCCTGCAATATAAATGCTGGAGTCCCTCAGGTGTCAATCCTGGGCCCAACTTTCTTCCTGATCTACATCAATGACCTCCCTAAACACATACTTAAATCATTCGTTGACATCTATTCTGATGACACGACCATCTACGGCAACACATCAAAGGCTGTAAATGACAAAGTTCTCTCTGATTCTCTCTCCTCTGATCTCGAGCGCGTGGTTCAGTGGGGGAAGATGTGGCTGGTTACCTTTAATGCATCCAAAACCAAACTCCTATCCTTACATCATCAACGCTCTGATCCCCAGCTGGCATCAATTGTGATGGATGGCTCTCGCCTGGGTGAGGCTCCGTGTTTTGACAAGCTTCTGGGTTTGACCTTTACTCCTGATCTGAAATGGAACACGTACATCAAGTCTGTTGCCAAGGTCGCTGGAAAGATGGTGGGATCCTTCTACCGCTCCAGAAGATACCTCACTACTGATGCAATTTTCTATCTATATAAAAGCCAAGTACGTCCAAGGATGGAATACTGTTGCCATATCTGGGCAGGAGCTGCCCAAAACAGCCTATACTGCCTTGACAGAGTACAAAATAGACTTCGTGGTTTAGTGGAGGATGCCCTTTTCTCTACCCTGCAACCCCTCTCCCACAGAAGAAACGTTGCGAGCCTATCCTTGTTTTATCGTTATTTTCATGCCATATACTCGTCTGAACTCGAATCTCTGGTCCCCCCTCGCCAATCTTTCACGAAAAACACCCGTCTAGCTGAATCCACTGTGAAAAATTTCCCCCACTCTATATCTGTGCCTAAATTAAAACGCGGATTCCATGAACAAAGCTTCTTTCTTAGAACTGCACGCCTGTAGAACTCTGTTCCGTCTGCCTGCTTCCCTCCGGACTACAACTTGGATGTGTTCAAGTCCAATATTAATAAATTCCTAATGAACCGCCCCCTTAAGTAAACACTTTATCAAATCTCCACACTAACGTAATGCACTTGCAATAACCATTATCCCTGAGTGGCTTCCGGGCCTTGATAAGTGGTGATCACTGTGTAAAAAAAACAACAAAAAAAACACTCAGCCCAAAATTACAGCCATTGGAAAACACTCGGGGGAAATTCGACACTTCAAAAGTATTTCATTTCAAAAGTTCAGTGAAGAACGGGAGAAACTAGTTGTCAACGTTGGGGAAAAATTACATTCGAACGTAACACTATACAAACATGGGATAAAGAAGACTTGACAAAAAAAAACCAAACAATTATTGCCGAAAAAAGGATTCTACAAAGATGTCGTCAAAATCTTATCTTGCTGTTAAAAACCTACAAAATGCTTACTACAAGTAAGACAGTACTCATAAAACATTTACGTTGAGAATTATTACTACTGAATCCACGATATTAAGTTTTCAGTAAGTAAAAATCAACCACCTTTATCCATATACATATAAATTCTAGGAATGTTGAAAAAAATTGTCCTTCTAAAAAGCATGTCTAGCTAATAGCTCTTATGGTTAAAAGCCATTAGCATTAGGGAAAAGAAAACTCACGCAAATATAGCAAGTAAACAATAGTATATTTTATTTTATTAGTTAAGGCGAGTAGTCGCAGAAATTAAAAAGACGTCGGATTTTAATTCGATTAAAATAAACTTTTCACTGGTCAACTGAGCGCACGTCGAAGATGGCGATAAGAAGATTTCGCTATGTATGAGTGTTAACGAGAAAAGGTTATACTTCTTCTCACAGAAATCAACAAGAAAACCCCACATATAATATATACTATAAACTCTCTGTCACAGATTAATACCTAGTTCTTTTTAAGTAAAAAAGAGGACAAAATGTGTAAGACCAACTAGGTATTTAACTCAGTACGTACACGTTACAAAAATTGAAAAATAGCAAACGCAATCTACTGTATTCTGAGGGAAATTGCCATAGAAGGAAATAAATCTATAGATAAATATTCGTTAAATAATAAGGTACGAATTTTATGGTTTTTTTCTGTAGAATTGGTAGTATAGGAAAAGTAAATTTACAAATTGTATTGTTTCTGAAAAAAACTGATTTCGTCATATTAAGTAATTCTAAACCTTCAACAAAAAAGCAAAATGGGCAATTTTTCAAAACAGATGTTGGAAATAGTGAAAATCTAACAAAGTCAACAACGAGGAAAAACGGGAGAGATAAAAGAAATAAACGAACGAACAAATACTAGAAATGAAGTTAGATTTAATAAAATATTTCGATGAAAAACAGGAAAGAGGACAGTCATAAATGAACTAACAAATATCGGAATTAAAAAGATTACATTTAGAGCTACAATACAGTCAGATAAAAGAATATATTTTATTACACAAGTTTTAATGAATAAGGACAGCGGAAAAGGAATCAACAGGGTGTATTCCCAAAATGCGATCTGGTCAGCTATTCATACTTTTCACCATGCTCTTGAGGATGGCCTAACGTTTGAGGCATACTTCAGAAGATTTGAAGACCTTTATAAGATTTATTGCGGTTAATGGACGGAACAAAATAAGGTCCGTTTATTGCTTATGGAAATTGGGTGCATCTGAACATAACACATTTCTGGACTATATTTTACTAAGACCAACCCATGAATTGTCGTTTGACGAGGTAGTCAAACTGTTAATGGAGTTATATTGTCCAAAAATAAGGCTTTGCTGTAAAAATGGAAATGCATGAATCTTACACGTAAGGAGAGTCAGCACTATATGACTTTTACGTCTTTTGTTAATAACCACTGTGATGATTTCAAGCTGTCGTCATTAATGGCGGACAATTTCGAATGCCTAATATTCACACAATGTTTGATAGCCACAAAAGACGCCGATATAAGACGTCGTGGTCTAAATAAATTGGAACCTGATTTGACAGTTCAAAACTTGCCGAAGATTATCAGCGGTTCGTGGCAGTGAAGCAGGATTCTAAAAACACAGAGGAAGCAGGTATTGCTCACAATAAAACGGTACGATTAGAAATAAAAACTGACCGCCCGCCAGTAACTTCTAACCATGAGACAAAAAGAACCCTTCACAAAATTATAAGGATACACAAAATCTCTTGTAGCAAATGTGGAGAACCTCATGGGTACAATGCATCTCAGTTCCAAGGGAAAAGAACGTGCGACCTATGTGAACGAGCAGGGCACAACGCTTCATATTGCAGAGCAAAAAAGATCTACGGAAAAACTTCAAAAATGTACCCTTCATCAATAGAGAAAATAAGGAAACATGTTACGGTGAGAATCAGAAATAAAGAAGTGAAACAGCGGCTCGATACATTTATCGATTATAAATTTTATCACGTTGACGAGAATAGAAAAGCCCATCATAATAAAGACAAATAATGTCGCAAGATCGGTAACTGGTGAAAAAATACATTTTGAGGGTGAGGTAGTTATTAATGTGTCACTAAAAAGAACGACGATACAACGCATGGATTCAGGAATTTGAATTATGGAATTCGCCAATGTGTGATTTTTGTCACAAAGTCGAAAACCTAACGACCGAAGCCGACAAACTCTAAAAAGATCTCCAAAAATATTTCACAAGCGTTTTCTCTGAAAAGCGTTGATGTTGCACAAAATATCAGCGGGATTCGAATTGCTGGATAAAGCAAAACCAATATTCAAAATGCCACGTGCCGTTCACTTCGAGGGGGGAATTTGAAGAGGAATTGGAAAGACTAGTTAACACTGGGATTTCGACTCCTATTAACTATAGTGAGTGTGTAACCCCGACCGTATACGAGAAAAAATCTAAAGAGATTAGAGTCTGTGCGGATTTCTCTACGGGATTGGATTCAGCGGTTAAGACCATCACTATCGACTAAAAACCCAGACAAAGTATTCGCTTAGTAAAATGGCGGAAGAAAATTTTCCAAAATAGATTTAAGCGAGGCGTACCTAAAAAAACAGTAGAGGAAGATAGCTCGATATTTTGTGTATCTCAACGCACAAAGGAGTTTATAAATTAAATAGATTAGCAATTTTCCAACAGGTAATCAATATTTAGCTAAGCCGCTCGAATTAGTCAATAGGTTATTTGGACGATATACTTATGCGTAGTCAAAATGTTGAACAACATAAAGGTCATGTATTTCAAGTGTTTGACGGAATAAAATAAACGGCTTAACATTGCAGGAAGCAAAATGCGATTTTTTGGAGGGAACGAATAAAATACCTGGGTCATAAAATAGAAAAGGGCGGAGGAAACCCGATTCTGATAGGTCCATACCTATAAAAGACATGACAAAGCCTCATCATGTAACTGCATTGCCGAGTTTTTTTTAGGGCTCGCAAACTATTATCAAACGTTCATTAAGAACATGCATGCCATTGAATGTACTATAAAGATAGAACAAACATGAGATTCGACGCTTGAGTGTCAGGCAGTGTTTAAGAAGTTAAAAGATGTATTAACGTCAGATTTATCCCTTACTCATTTTCAATTCGAAACAAGTTCTTATGGGATCGGGGCATGCATTCTATACAAAATGGCAGATGGGTTCACTAAGCCAATCGCCCACGCGTCGAGAACTGTACTGCCTCTTGTGAAGAATTACTCCCAAATCGAAAAGGAAATACTAGAGATCATATTCGGCGTTACAAATTTCCACCGATTTGTACACGGTCGTAAATTTAAATTACAAACTGATCATAAGCCGCTTACCTTTTGCTTTAAAAACGGTCTGAAAAGATGGAGGATCATTCTAGTGAATTACGATTTCAGTATGGAATTTCTTACATCTGCGAAGCTAAGTCACGCAGACGGATTGTCGCGATTAATTCCGAAAAAAAAACCCATTGAAAGACACAGTAATTGTGGTACGATATCTTCACGAACCCGAGTTGGCCGATGGTTTCGTGATTACCACATACGTTGACTGGTCTTTCTCTGTTTCCTTCCACGCCCACGTTGCTTTAAGATCCGTAGAAAGAATAGATGAGTATGGCCCAGTCGACGAAGGTTGAATTTGTTGCTGGAGGGAAGAAAAGTTGCCAAGCAATCAAAGAAAAAATGTCTGAAAGCGTTTGTTATAAACAATAACAACGTTTATTAACACAATCTTCAAACACCACGCAAGGGGAGTGATTGTGGTTGACTGGCGGAATAAAGTTTTCTTAGAAACTCTTGACTGCAATTAAGCAGCGTTGATGAAGAATGGCAACGGATTTGGTTCTTTAAGCGGCGGCAAAAAAATGAACCAACTCGATTTTTCGCTTTGGGTATCCTCTATTTATTGGCCCGAATACTTGAACAATCAGTGTCTGATTGGCCAGCCAATGGGGATTGCCGACTAATAGCTATCGTCGTAACAATCACTCAGGTTAGCCTTTGATTGGTTTTAGATAATCGGCCAATTAGTTGCAATCATTGGGAGGGGCTATACGGAGCAATTCTGTGATTAGTTGATGAATAATGTATAGCCGCCCAGTCCTTGTGCCAAGCTTGTACTCAATTCCAAGTTAGGCCGACCCAAAAATGATTGCCAACTTAAAAATATATTTATTGTTTATAATTTGATAAATTATGATTTTTCAGCAGGTGCAAACGTCTGCACTTTGTTTTTGTTTTATCTGTCATTCCCAATTTCTTTGCACTTAAAATGTCGGACTTTCAAACCGAATTAATTTTACTTATATAGTTCGTTTATAATTTTTAAAGGTCAATACACCTACAGATGGTTTTTGTTTTATTGACAGATTTATAGGTCAAATCCTGTTCTTGCTAAGGTCGCCATCTCTTTGCACTCAATGACAGTTTATTACACTTGGTTCTTAAAAAATGTTGGCTACCTTAACAAATTTTATACTGTTCAATAAAACAATTAATATTATAATTTAATTAATTATTGTTTAATTAACTTCGCCAGTCAACCTTTTGACACTTAATTAAAAGTGTCATACTCCTCCCCCACTTACCGACATTTAACCTTTGGTTAAAGGTCGGTAAATCATGTTTAACGGTACATACACAAGACATATAATTACAATGATTGATTACACAGTTCAGTTTTGTATGTGTCCATAGAAAAAAAATCAATTGTTCATCCTAACAAACAACCCCATCTTTTTTTTTCTTCACCCCCCCCTTTTTTTTTTTGACATTTTAAAATATTACAAAAAATGTTTTCATTTTCTTTTTTTTTTTTTTTTACAGAATTATTATCTCTTTTTTTTTATATAATGATAATAATGACAACAACAATAATAATAAATGTTCATTGCAGAGTCCTTCATTTTTTTTTCATGCATTTGTAGGAAATTTTTTTCTTTTTTTTTTTTTTTAATGCATTTGTAGGAAAAATTTTTTTTTTCATGCATTTGTAAAGATTTTTTAATCGATTGTTCCAAGAAATTCAGATCATTACACTGAAAGTATCTCCACCGATGGTAATTGCAAGGCTTCTTTCGGGATATTTGTGGTCTGTGGAGTTTGTATGTCACCTATTGGTTCAAGTTCGATTTGTTGTTCCAGTCTCTGCTGTTGATCAGTGACAACCGTTCCTGAGCTCCCAACATTCTTGTGCAGTTTAGTTGGTTCATTTCTCTTAAGCTTACTTAAACAATGGCGTACTATCAGGCTTGATGTTAACAAAACTGATACAATTAATAAGATGATGGCTATTACCAAAATTAACCAGGTAGAACTACCTACTTGTTCACTTTCTGTTAGGGAATTTTCCTCTCTAAGTGCATCGAGTTTATGTATTAATTCCCTTAAATTTATTTTCTTTAGAGGACTTACGACATTAGGGATTGCTTGCGGGGTCATGTTTGGAAATCCTTTTATTAGAGGTTCCCATAGGCTTAATCTACTAGTAAGTGTGATATTCATCAATGGTAAAAAAGAGTCGCTGGTCTCAAATTTTTCCTCGGCTTGGTAATAGGGAGGAAGGGTTATAGCGCCGCCATAGACCCCACAGCCCAATGGCACCTGCAGAGTGGTCAACGGAGGAGATATTTTTATTGTTTTTGGAGGTTTTCCGGTACATACCTGAGATAGTTCCAACTCATCTTTCGCTGCTATCGCCCATGCCCCATCTGTTATCCTAATAGCATTTGGCAGCATTACATCTAGGAGGACTTCTATTTGACAATGCTGCCCTATTCCCTTTTTATTATCCTTGAATAATTCGATTACACACAAATGGTGATTGCTGAATGTATATATCGGGCTATAAGATACGCAGGTTCCGAGTAGATCATGTGTACATTTTTCTGCCTCGGAAGAGGTAAGCAACATGAACTTTTTTCTAGTTTGATCAAGAGCAATATTTTCGGATTCTATTTTGTATTTTACGACAGTTCCCAATCCCTGTTTCTCATGTGGATAAGGAATCGGTAAATTAATGACTTGAAAGACTTCATATATACTACCGGTATCCAACAATGGAAGTGACACCACAATCAGCAATTTACCATCTTCGATGAGAGTTAGACAACCCAATGACTTATAGTAATACCACAGCTCAGCTGTGGGATTCGCTGGCAATCTTAGGTGATGAGGTAGTTTGGCCTGAACTTCTAGTAAGTGGTCTTTTAATGCAAAAGGTTCCACTATATTTGGAGACAAATGACCCAAAGCTAACATATCAGACTGTGCTTGCAGGTTTTGTATGGAGTCCAACAGTGCTTGCAACTTTTTTCTGCAATTGTTCGATGATTGTTAAAAAACGAAGATATTTTCTTATGCAATCTTCCAGTTTTATCACTCGGATCATTAATTCTCCAGTGATATTTCCGAGCTCCACTTGCATTTCCTTAAACCCCTCCACTAACTCATTTATTTTGCGACGGTTATCGGCTAGTTCCACCCTGGTTATATTTAGAATAGTAATACTATCCTTTTCTACTTGGGTCAATTTCATCTGACCTTTTTCAGAAGTCCTCAATCTTTTCTTTAGGGCATCTAATTGTTCCTCTGTTATAGTCCCAAAAAGTACGTTTAACGCTTTCCCCATTATGGGAAGTACCGATCTTTTTTCTCTATTTTGTAATAGTTTCAATCCATCCAAATATTTTTCTATAACCTCCACACTAGTTTTCATAATCTTTATGTCCTGCATAAGTGGGCACCACAGATTAAAACATTTCCCTTTTTCATTAGCTATGCAATCAATTTCCAAATCCTTTCCTACTAAGGTGACCTCGTCTATTTCTTTTCTCAACTTATTTAATAAGGAGTAATAGGGTTTGAAGTTCATCGTAAAAACTATTAACCATTTTGACCTTGTAATCGTTACTTCACTTGTTTTGCGAAAAATTACATTCTGACTATGTCGCAGGGCTGCTACTGTTGTCAGCATGCTCAGCAGGAGTAGGGACTTCAATTCAGCCATCCTACAAGAGAATAGGGGGTTAAATTCAGTCGGTTACTAATGAAAGGTAATATGGTTCCGTCTAACTTTAAAACCTACTTCTTTTCAAGCCTTCTGTTTATATATTCCTTCTCTATATTTTATTTTATTTTGTTTTGTTTTTCAGACGCATCCATGGAAACTTACATAACCATCTCTCTGTTATATAATGCCGGTTTTAGATTTTATCCAGCACACATGCTTGATTCGCTGAGTCACAACTTGGTGCAAGCTGGTGATCAGTTATATTATGGGATTGGCCCGATGTCAAGTCATCCCTTTTTTTATTTTGATAGCTTCTTAATCTGTATTTTAAAGGTGTATCTTCTTTTTCTTGATATCTTTTTCGTAACTCTGACAGGGGAATTTCGTCTTCACTCTCCCAACTATCCAATTCATTTTGCACAAAGGCATTTCCTACTTCTTCAATTTCTATTTGTGATCTAGCAATTGGGCTTGGCTCAATCTCAATTTCTGACTCCGAATCAGTCTCCGAGGGGGCTTCTACCCACCTCGTCCATCTCATCCGTGGATTTGCTTCTTTTCTTTTAGGAATTTCCCATTCTTCTACTCCTGCTAATTTTAAGTCATTTGCATGACCCTTTTTTACTTTGCCATTTATTTGGTCCCATACAACAAAAGTTACTGGACCTGTCTGATTAATTATTCTATAATAAGGAGACCATTTTTCGTCAAGCTTCCCTTGTCGTAGATGCTTCTTATGATACACCGGATCTCCTATTTTGAGGGTTACCTCTTTCCTCCCCAAGTTTACCCTTTCATTTCGTTTCTTCTGGGCACGTTTTATCCTCTGCCTAGCTTGCATAAATATCTTATGTTGATTTTGGAGGATTATCTGGTGAAAATCTTCTCCCAGATATTTCCTACGGGGTTTTAATAGATTATCAATAGGCAAGATTACATCTCGACCAAATAGTAAAAAATAAGGGGAAAATCCGGTCACTTCATTAATAGAAAATCTTATGGCCGCTAATGCCTGAGTCAGGAATAAATCCCAATTTTCCTTGTCGTCTTTAGTGAGCTTTGCCAATGTATCTCCCAAGAATCGGTGGAACCGCTCAACCTTAGCATTAGCTTGTGGGTGATAGGGGGATGTTACAATGTGCTTGATGTTGAGACCTTCAGTTGTTTGTCTCATTACTTCATTAACGTTTTCTGGGCCATTATCAGATACCAGTTCTAAGGGGGTCCCAAAGCGCGGGATTATTTCGGTTAGTAATAGTCTAGCTACAGTCTGAGCTTTCTTATCTGGTACTGCATAGGCTTCCGGCCAGTTAGTTAGCCAATCCACAAAGCTAACTATGTATTTATTTCCCTGTGGAGTTTCCCCATAGGGTCCGGAGACATCTACACTAATTTTTTCAAAGGGATAAAATGGGACATCAGTTTCTTCAAGGGGTGCAATTTCAGATTTGCCGCTCCTCGACTGACAAACAACGCATAGGTTTACATGGTTTGTGACTTCCTTGTACAACCCCGGCCAGTAATATTTCCTGCCTATGAGTTCGTACGTCTTGTCAATACCAATATGCCCCATTTTATCATGAAGCTGTCTCAATATGTCCCCTCGAATCTGTTTGGGTATATACAACCTAGGTCGGACGTCTCCG
This sequence comes from Euprymna scolopes, assembly GCF_053919585.1. Classification (NCBI taxonomy): domain Eukaryota; kingdom Metazoa; phylum Mollusca; class Cephalopoda; order Sepiida; family Sepiolidae; genus Euprymna; species Euprymna scolopes. Next base: position 2,082,888 of record NC_136485.1, read on the forward strand.
TCTCGGTCAGAAAGATAGTATAGCAACCCATTTTGTACCATATATCTTTCTAGAAATGCTTTAGATGCTTTACCTGACTCTATGGTTCTTTTTAGCGTCTTAATTTCTTCATCTTCCTTGTATCTGTCTAATTGGGGCATTTCTTTTTTGGGGTTTTCATCCGTTCTATCTGTTTCATCTAAGGTGTGTCTATAATCCAACCTATGTGAGTTTATCATGTTTATTTGATAAAATTTATCATCAATTTCAAGTTCTTGAGGCGTCGATTCTTGTTCTAGCTGATTAGGGATACGTGACAATAAATCGGCACATGTATTTTCTTTGCCCGATAGATATTCTATGGTACAGTTGTATCCACTTATTTTTAAGGCCCATTGTTGTATCTTTTTATTTGTCAAATCTGCTTTAAATAGATATTTCAAAGGCTTATGATCTGTTTTTATCACGAATTGTGCACCGTTTAGATAATAATCAAGTTTTTGGAGAGCATATACAATAGCAAATGCTTCCTTTTCTATGACAGGCCACTTCTGTTGCGTAGATGTTAACTTGTGAGAAAGAAAGTAGATAGGTACTTCTTCTGGTATTCCTGGGACAGGACCGTCCTTCTCAGGACATGGTTGAGTTAGACATGCCCCAATACACAGGTCGCTCGCATCTGTGTACAAGATCATAGGTTTATTTATGTCTGGGTATGCCAATAAGGGGATCGTTGACAGTTGATCTTTCAGCGTATCAAATGATCGCTGGCAATCATCTGTCCACTTAAAGCGAGCACTTTTTTTTGTGAGAGCTATAAGAGGGGTAGCTATTCTTGAAAATGCAGGTATGAATCTTCGGTAATATCCGATTGCGCCTATAAAACCCCTGACCTGTCTAACAGTTTTAGGTTCTGGCATCGAGCGAATTACTTTGACCTTATCATCATCTGGCTTGATTCCTTGTTTATTTATGACAAATCCCAAGTATTTAGTTTCTGCCATCATGAACTGACACTTTGCCAGTTTTAATTTTAACCCATGTTTTCTCAGTTGATTGAATACCGTTTGAAGGTGTTGGAAATGTTCATTTATATTGCTCGAGAAAACTAGTATGTCATCGAGATATGCCATAGCAAAGCCTTCCAACCCTCCAAGTACTATGGACATGAGTTGTTGGAAAACACCTGGAGCATTAGCCAATCCAAAGGGCATAACTCGAAATTGAAAAAGCCCGTAGTGGCACACAAATGCAGCCTTTTCACGGTCATCTTGATCCAGGGCTACCTGCCAGTACCCTGATCTCAAATCAAGGGTGGAAAAACATCTTGCCTTGCCTAAGAGGGCCAGTATATCATCTATTAATGGTAGTGGATAAGCAAGCGGCTTAGTTATGTTGTTGAGGGCTCTAAAATCTACACAAAAGCGGTGTCCCCCATCCTTTTTGTCAACCACTACAATGGGAAAGCTCCAAGGAGACTGTGAGCGTTCAATCACCTTAGCTTCCAGCATTTCTTTGACAGCTTCTTCTACTAACTCCCTTTTGTGTATCGGAGTTCTGTACGGTTTCATTTTTATGGGTGGGTTGTTTCCAGTATCTATTTTCATTTGAACCGACTGAGTTCGTCCCAACTCCTTATCTGAGTTAGCGACAACATCTATATTCTTCTGAATTAAATTCACTATCTCTTGTCTATGCTCATTAGGTACGTTGATGTCCTTAGGATTAATTGTATTTTGCTCATCTTAATTGGGCGTTTCTCAATGTACCTGACTTGCTTCCGAATTCTTATTGGCGCTACCCTTCCCAAATTTTCACCCTTGGGAACGCTCAAAGTTTTATTACCCAAATTTGCCAACATAACTGGAATCTTTCCCTTCTCATTTTCTTTTACTATCGCTTCAACTAACACTATTTCTTCCTCCTCCGGTATTACCTCCTCCGTTGAAATCACCTGGTATAGGTTTTCTTTATTTGGCTCTGAGGGGACTAGTTTGGCTGCGCAGGAGATAGCAGTTCGTGGGGGTAATTTTACACTGTCCGTAGTGTAGATTTTAATTTCCCCGCCGGAACTATTACCCAAGGGAATTTCTACCCCTCTTATCGTTAGCCGATTTGGATTAAAACATAATTGTGCTTTATTTATTTTTAACCAATCCTCCCCTAAAATCATGGTTTGGTCTAAGTCAGGTGCAATGTACAATTTTGAACCTGTCTTAATCTTTCCGATTTTAATAGGTAGGTGGATCATACCATTTAGTTTCATTTTCTGTCCATTTGCTTGAGTTACTGTTAAATCTGAGTCTTTCAACTTTATTTTGCTATCTCTTAGGTCTTCAATGCTTCTACCTGCTTGCCCATGATATCTACCCTACACGTCATGTCCGAGCCCTGTGTGAATAATTCATATTCTTCTGCTCCTTTTGTGTTGGGAATATTAATCATTTCCCGTTTAGAGCAGGAATTTCTTGGATTATTCTTTTTAGGAGCAAGAGTACCCTTATTCTTTTTTTCTTTTAATGACTGAATATGGTTAGTTCTGCGACTTTTTGTTTGTGCCGGTGCCTTGGTGTTTCGTTTTTCTGAAGTCGAGTAAGTTACATTCCCGCTTTCAGACTTTGGACACCTTTGTTCGTAATAATTCCAGCGTTCATGCTGATTTGAAGTAATCCCCTTTTTTTTTACTGGTTGTCTACAGCTGTAACAACCATGACTCTCTCCAAACCATTTTCTATGGTAACCCTCCGCCTTTGGTTCCCTTAGTACTGTATGAGAGCCTATTCCCTCCTGTTGCCAATGATTTCTACCTGAAAATTTATTATTCATTTTTTCTCGTTTCCCACAGCCCCGAAGTCGCTCATAAAGCCTTTCACTTTCTCTGGCTGATGACAAAGCCTCCGACAGTGTCTTTGGGTTGGCTCTGGCCACATCTTCCTTAATGAAAGTATTGTTTATTCCATCAATGAAGAATTCAGCTAGCTGTACCTGTACAGCTGACCCTTCTCTCAGTTCAGAGTCTCTATAAGCCAGCCTTGCAAGACTTGACATTCTACTAGCAAGTTCTGCAAGCGATTCATTTTTTCCTTGTATCACCTTAATCAATGCTCGAGCAGCATCAGCAGGGTTGACAACCTCTCCATACTGTGCTGTGATTTCATCGAATAAGGCTTTACTGGAAGTATCCGAATGGTCATCAAGATAAGTTCCAATCCATTCGGACACTACTCCATCTGAATAGTCATAGGTTAGGTTAATCAATTCAGGGTCCGATAAATTATGGACCCTTTGTTTTTTTTTCAATGCCATCAGCCATGGTTTCAGATCTGCCGGTCTACCAGAAAAAATTGGGATCTTTGATCCAGCTGTTACCAACATAGGTGAAATATTTGAACGAGAAGTAGCCATTGTATTAAGAAAAAAAAAATAAACACACCTAGAAGCTATTTAGAAATGAACCAACATGCACAATGAATGCAAAGAACAAAGAAAAATAGTCACTTACCCTGACTCTGTGGATTTTTCTGGTGAGTGGCTTGAGTAGGTTGAGCTAATTGCTTCCTAGGCTGGTTTCTGGATGGAGTGTCGTTGTGCCGGTGAATATACAGAGTGTCGATCTTGTGTTTTGAAGCGCCGATACTGGATTCTGCGACACAGATGCGACGAGATCCGTCTGGTAATTAACCAGGGTCAATCTTGGTCACGGCACCAAATGTGGTACGATATCTTCACGAACCCGAGTTGGCCGATGGTTTCGTGATTACCACATACGTTGACTGGTCTTTCTCTGTTTCCTTCCACGCCCACGTTGCTTTAAGATCCGTAGAAAGAATAGATGAGTATGGCCCAGTCGACGAAGGTTGAATTTGTTGCTGGAGGGAAGAAAAGTTGCCAAGCAATCAAAGAAAAAATGTCTGAAAGCGTTTGTTATAAACAATAACAACGTTTATTAACACAATCTTCAAACACCACGCAAGGGGAGTGATTGTGGTTGACTGGCGGAATAAAGTTTTCTTAGAAACTCTTGACTGCAATTAAGCAGCGTTGATGAAGAATGGCAACGGATTTGGTTCTTTAAGCGGCGGCAAAAAAATGAACCAACTCGATTTTTCGCTTTGGGTATCCTCTATTTATTGGCCCGAATACTTGAACAATCAGTGTCTGATTGGCCAGCCAATGGGGATTGCCGACTAATAGCTATCGTCGTAACAATCACTCAGGTTAGCCTTTGATTGGTTTTAGATAATCGGCCAATTAGTTGCAATCATTGGGAGGGGCTATACGGAGCAATTCTGTGATTAGTTGATGAATAATGTATAGCCGCCCAGTCCTTGTGCCAAGCTTGTACTCAATTCCAAGTTAGGCCGACCCAAAAATGATTGCCAACTTAAAAATATATTTATTGTTTATAATTTGATAAATTATGATTTTTCAGCAGGTGCAAACGTCTGCACTTTGTTTTTGTTTTATCTGTCATTCCCAATTTCTTTGCACTTAAAATGTCGGACTTTCAAACCGAATTAATTTTACTTATATAGTTCGTTTATAATTTTTAAAGGTCAATACACCTACAGATGGTTTTTGTTTTATTGACAGATTTATAGGTCAAATCCTGTTCTTGCTAAGGTCGCCATCTCTTTGCACTCAATGACAGTTTATTACACTTGGTTCTTAAAAAATGTTGGCTACCTTAACAAATTTTATACTGTTCAATAAAACAATTAATATTATAATTTAATTAATTATTGTTTAATTAACTTCGCCAGTCAACCTTTTGACACTTAATTAAAAGTGTCATATAATAGCCTCAGTTCAAAGTGGAAAGGATTGTACACAAATACTCTGTAATACAATCAAGAAATTACCAGTGACTTTTGAAGATATCATAAAGGAAGGTTGAAGAAGATGTCGTAGGCAGAGTTAATGTTTGCGAGGAAAATTAGGCGGTCTTCGGGATACTTTTGCCAAAACAGGTTAAATCGCGGAATACTATAGTTTCTATAAAAAGGTATTTACCGGGTGAAAATGTTTTTCCCCATGTACACAAAAATAATAGTACGATATGGGAACTAGGTAAGGTCTAGAAATGGATCAGGCGGATGGTTTACGTTATCGAAGATCCAAGATTTACTCACGAGAGGCATTTAAACCAAATTCGGAAACGTATCACACATGACGAAAGACGACCTCCTGCTGAATAAGAAGCGCTAATGGGCCAGATATATGACGGGTTCGATCTGGTAACACAAGTAGCTGGAACGCCGGCCCTCAAGAAAAAGGAAAATTATCGACCCGATAGAGATGAATTCCAGGAAAAATAGCTATACGATCATCCTATTGGAGTTAAAAGCTCGCTAGGGGTGTGTTGTGGGGCACAAATTTACCTAATTTGAGAACTAACCAGTTCTATGAACACCACTGGTTTCAGAGACTAGATGGAGACATTTATACCATGTTTAACCGCATGGTACGAACACGTTCCTTTCATACCACTTTAGTGGTTTCTGTATTCTTTATGATAAATGCATATTATATGTGTACACTTTACGCTACTTATGGTTTCTTTCCTTTGTGACCTCTAGCACGGGTCTACAACAAATATATAAAAGACTATCTCTCTCCAGATTTTCAAACTCCACCGAAATTAAAAGTCGTATAGCGGCGCTGTCTCAATTTATTGGATTTTTCGGACCGTTTTTGTATAGGTCTCCACTGATTAAAATAGTTTTTAAAGGTGGCAAAATGAGGAAACATTGCAAAAAAAATAATTAAGCAATTGTACATTCATGTTAGTTTATTTCTAATTTGTAGTTTTAACTAGTTCATACGCAGATCACGTTGGTACAATGATAACATCACCGGCTTTGAATACTGCACTTTTGCTTTCGGTTTCGATTCTATCCAAATTATTATTATTATTTTTTACTTTTGAAATCACGATTCTACAATAGTAAAATGAAACAATCATATTTAAGCATATTCAACGAACTAGCAAAACTGGGCACCTCCTGTTCGTCAAATATTTTAAAGGGAAACGATTATTATTATTATTATTATTATTATTATTATTATTATTATTATTATTATTAATATTAATATAGAGTTTGAGACAAGTACAGTATAGCAAGTTCAAGAAACATATTTGGTTCAACTCTCCCTTTATTATTATGATTAACATTAACGGAATAGTTGAACCAAATAATTTTCTTCTATCTGTGTTTATCATTATTATTATTATTATTATTATTATTATTATTATTATTATTATTATTATTATTATTAAGGGTGTGTGGTTTAATGTAGTTACTGGTGGTATTTATATACCCTCTGTTGTTTAATGCTGTTTTATAGAAGGGTTAGTTCTTATTAAACATTTTTGTTTTGAGGAGTTAGTACTAATTCTATTTTCCATGGATTGGACGATATGGTTTATTATTATGGTTTATTATGTGTTTTAGGTGGTGTGACAAGGGATGTATATATAATGGATTGGAACTGTTTTAGTGTATGGTTCATATGTATTTTTTGCTAGGTTGAAATTAACATTAACGGAATAGTTGACTTTTCATTTCCTTAATAAGAGTTTTCCCGTTTTTTCACATTTGAGGCTGTCTGCGTCATTTACGATTAGTTCTCCGCCGTTCCTAAAGAGACCTATATTTTTAGTATCTACTTCTTTTGTTAAGTTGTACAGATAAAAATGTCTCCATTGTCGGTTGCTTCTGCAGAATCCAACGACGCATTGAAAGTTAAAAAAAATCCGGTTTGAGTTATTTTGATTCATTGCTGGTCCTGGCTAATAAAACAGTCTTTCTAAATTATTTACCTTCCTCCTGTTTTCTTAAATAAAATCACGCAAACTATGTCGTTAAAACGCTAAATGTTCGAAACTTATTAAAAACTCCAACTATCTATAATCTTTTTTATTACATTTTCCCCCCAAACAAGGCACACTTCGATGTAGGGGGCTACTATCATGGACATAAGCTACATGGGTACTATGTGGGGAGTTTGGCAGCAAGATATTGGTTTGGTCATTCTAATGACTCCGCGACTAAGAGACAACACATATTGTACTATAGAGAGCACTCTGATTTCAACGCCAACTAAATTGAGCGATTATTATTATGTTCGTTTTTAATATTACGAAAGAAGAATATTAAAGAATATGTATCAAGAAGAAGTACGTATTTTAATGACAAAATATTTATGTTAGATATGCATGGGAAATATTAACGTTTGAATGTTAGCACAATGAGGAATAAAAAAAAACTGTAATTACATTTTCACCGCAAACAACGCACATTGACACCTTGATATAGGAGGCTACTATCAGGGACATAAGCTACAGGAGTACTAGTAGGGAGTTGGGCAGCAAGCTGTCGGTTCACGTTACACTTGAACTTTTGCATGTCAGTAAAGTTGGGGAAGCAGGGACCCGGAAGGAAATATCAAAGTCTTGCTGTTCTGGGAAGAAACTACTGGCGTAGAAGGCTCTCTTACATCTAGGGGTCTCTACTATGAAGGAGTGGGATTTTGCTGCTTGTCGGGTTTGTCGGGGGTATTTACGTCAAGGGGGGTACAAGTGCTTGAAGTTCGTCGGAACATTCACCGTTAAAATATTGTAGAACAGGCAGGGGAATTCTAAATTTGGGATAGAGGCTGAAGCTTAGATGACAGTTCAGGACCTATCAGGTTGTCGACTCTCTTTTGAAACTTGTCTAGGAGTGAGAGACTAGTAGCAGATGTACCAGCCCAAATATGGCAACAATACTCCATAGGTTGGCGAATGGTGGCCTTATAGAGGTACAGGATACTTTCCGGTGTTAGTAGCTTTCTAGCGCGGTAGAGAGAACCTACATTCTTCGCGGCGGGCCTTGCAATGCTCTCAAATTAATTGTTCCAATGCATGTTTCCTGTGAATGTTAGACCGAGGAGTTTAAAAGATGTACTTTCAGATGAAAAAGCCTTTGGCCATTGCTATTGGTGCTAGAAAAGGTTTGTTTTAGTTATTGAAGGAAACAAGATTAGTCTTGGCAGCATTGAATGTGGTCATCCATTTTTGTCCCCATTCCATTACAGATTGGAGGCCATCCTCTAGTGTTTCTGTCATTTCTTTAGATATGTGTCCATTTGTTTATCTTTCGTGTCTGTTATAGAGCGTGGTGTCTTCAGCATATATACCCATTTCACAGACAATTTTGTCAGGGAGGTCTTTCCCTTCCTATACTTGACTAAAATTCTATAATTACCCAATAAATCTATAATTGTTTTCCTAATATTTCAAAATTATAAATCTATTATTTATAATTTTTATCAATATTGATTTCTCTATTATTTTATGTAATAAAAGATTTCATCATATTTTATTGGGCGCATCCGTTTACCGTGATGAACTGGACGTACCTTGGTTCTATAGCCCCCCCCCCCACCACCACGGCCTGGACACCCACTTTCGTTATATCGCTTTTTTCTTTTTCTTATTTTATCTTATTTTCCCTTTCTTTTTTATTCTTTTTATTCTTTTTTAACACACAATCTCCCTTTGCATCTTCAATCCTCGTTCTTTCCTTTCATCTTTTTAATTTTAATTTAATTTATATTAATAAACTTCTTCTTTTCCCCCGCCATCTTTGATCTTTCTCTCTTCCTCTCACCTTCTCCCCTGTATATCCATTACTCCAACTGTTTTGGTTTTTAATACCCATAGAATCAAACAATCATTTCTTTTAATTTATTTTAGCTTAAATCTTCTGATGATAGAGACGGAATAATTTGTTATTCCGCCTAAATACACCAGACGTTGAAATTATAAAAACATGTTTAGCTCAACTAACTTATGTAGTACTCTTTTCTACCTGTTTTTTAACCAGAGATACCTCTGAATATATATATATATATATATATATATATATATATATATATCCTAAATCTCCCACTTGCTAGCTCCAAGAGCTATACCCTGGGTACTGGTCTCAGCAGGCCTGCCAAACCGTGTGAGGGGACGGTGTTGATACAATGTGTCCACTAGACTTCACTAACAGTTAGAGTCAAGGACCAAGAAATAGCTTGTATGTTACCCAGCTTTACAGAAAGCTTACCGGAGTGGATCAGCCCCTTTTAGTGTTGGCTCACAACTGATCTAGGAGGTCGAACACTCTTACAAGAAAACCCTGCGATCGTTTACATGCGTGCACCTGTACAGACTATGTTAATCCGATGGAGAGAGTGTGGTTTTTCAGCTCAAGCAATGACCACTCAAGACAAATCAAAGTGCCGGTTTTTCAGTGAACAATTTTCACTCGTTTAAGCCTAAGGTTTGGCACATCGATATGTGATTTTTTTAACTAATAATAAATCAATAAATTATGTGGGGATGATGGGATTGTGACGCAAACAGGTGAAGGGTGTCACTGGTAGTTCCTAGCATGAACATTGCACATAGGTGTTGGAAGGTAGATGCCCGTTTTTCACAGCACCTGCAAGTAATTGTACGACTCGTGTCCTCCTTTCATAACAAATCAGTTATTTATAGGATCGCACTGTTTTCTTCTTCATAGGAAGGGGTCTATAAAAGGTTACCTAAAAATGTTTACTTGCTCATGTCCCTGTCATCAGGTGCAGATGTCTGCGCATCCAATATTTGCACTCAAATCAAGAATAGAAACAAAGTACATGGAACGAATATGTTCATTGCGACTTGGAATGTAAGAACACTCCAGGATAACAAAAAGAACCCTGAAAGAAAAACCGCTATCATAGCACGTGTGTTAAGGCATCATAGAATTTCTGTTGCAGCTCTTTCTGAAACTAGGTTTTCTGATACAGAACAACTAGAGGAAGTTGACGGTGGATACATTTTATTGGATTGGAAAACCAAGTTCTGAGAAATGTGAATCTGGCGTTGATTTTGCCATCAGGAATGATAGTTCCAAAAATCTTGAGTCCCTGTCCGTTGGTATAAATGGCAGACTTATGTCCTTGCGCATTGCAGTAAGAAAGGTCAAATATGCCACATTTTTGAGTTGCTATGCACCTACACTTAATTCATCTGATGAGCTAAAAGAGAGGTTTTACTCCTCTCTACGCGAACAGATCAACAAGGTCTGTGTGCAGGATAAGCTGGTTGTCTTGCGTGACTTCAATGCTCGTGTGGGTAGTGATACACAATTCTGGAGAAATGTCATTGGGTCACATGGAATTGATAGTCAACTCAAATGGTGTTCTCTTAATGTGTCTTTGCAGTGAATTCGATCTTTTCTCACTAATACAGTGTTTCAGCTGCCTAATTGAAAGAAAACCAGTTGGAAACATCCCCGGTCTAATCATTATCATTTCATTGATTATGTCATTGTACACCATATTGATAGACAGGATGTAAATCTTACACGCTCTTACAGCATCGGGGAATGGTGGTCAGACAATAAATTGATCTGCTCCACAGTCAGGATGAGAATCAAGCGCCCTGTTCGAACCAACGTAATTCTTCCATCAAGAGAATTGATGTAGGCAAGTTGAAGGTTAAGGAGATAATGCACTCATTTCAAAAGGCCACTTATGAAAAGCTGTCCTCCGTTTTATGTGGGAATGATATTGAGGCATCTTGGAGAGAGTTTAAAACTGCAGTGTATGACCCTGCCAAAGAGCCATTAGGATATGTTCGAAGGAAACACCAAGAATGGCTTGATCAAAATGATCCAACTATCGTCCTACTGCTCAATAATATGCATCAAACCCATCAAGTATAGATTACTGAAAAAAATTATTCAGTGAACTACAAGGCTTTCAGAATGGCCAAAAGGTTGGCACAATCTCGGCTCCGGAAAATTAAGCAAAACTGGTGGGAGCAGAAAGCTGAAGCCTTACAATATGCGGCAGATAGGTATAATTTTAAATCATTCTACCAAAACGTCAAGGGAGTTGTTGGTCCCATTTTAAGGGGGGAATCTCTAGTATTTTCGTTGGATGGCATTCTCCTCACTTATGAGAAAGAAATTACTAAGCGCTGGACTGAACACTTTTCAAATGTTTTAAACAGAGAATCGACAGTGGATCGAGGAGTGATTGATGGTATTCCTTAGAGGCAAACCTTCGAGGCGCTTGCTGATACTCCATTCATGTCGGAGATTGGGTGGGCTGTAAAGCAACTTTCAAATGGTAAGACTTCAGGTGATGACGGCATATCTGCAGAATTATACACACTTGGAAGCCAACTGTTAATCAGGAAACTAAGTGCCCTGTTTTCATTAATATGGGAATTTGGTACCGTGCCACAACAGTTCAAAGACGCATCAATTATTCACCTGTTTAAGCACAAAGGAAATAAGTTGGAGTGTGATAACCATAGAGGGGGTTCTCTTTTGTCTGTTGTTGGTAAGATTCTAGCTCGTGTAATCTTAAACATACTCAATGGTTCAATCTGTAAAACTGTGCTCCCAGAAACCCAGTGTAGTTTTAGGGCAGGAAGAGGTACTGTAGACATGGCCTTTAGGCTTCGGTAACTACAGCAGAAAGCAAAGGAGCAAAATAAGGATTTGTTTGTCACATTCGTTGACCTCACAAAGGCATGTGATACCGTCTCTAGTGATGCCCTGTGGACTCTTTTGAGGAGGCTTGGTATTCCGGACAAGATGTTGAATGTGATTGCCTCCTTTCACCGATGAATGGTGGCGACAGTACGATCTGGCTGTCAACAAAGTAAACCATTTGAAGTGTCAAATGGAACTAAACAAGGATGTGTCCTTGCTCCGATCCTATTTGCTCTTTTCTTTTCGGTGATGCTTGAGACAGCTTTCAGGAACACCTCAGGAGGCAAAGGTGTTGAGTATCGATCATGTGGAGGAGTATTTAACCAGCAACGGTTCAAGGCCAAAACTAAGACTTCTGTGCAGACTGTTCTTGACCTCATTTATGCTGATGAATGTGCTCTTGTCACCCATAGTCTTGATGACATGCAGAACATCCTCAATAGCTTTTCTGGTGCATGTAAGGCATTCGGTCTTACAATTAGCATAAAAAACACTGAAATTATTCATCAGCCGAAACTAAACGTCGTCTTCACAACCAGTGGTATATGGTTATGGTGAAGCTTTGAAAACAGTATCTTCTTTTACATACCTCCGGTTAGTTGTGTCTGATGATGCTAAATTTGATAAGGACATCCGATGTAGAATTAATAAAGCTAGTGAGGCATTTGGTAGGTTGCTACACAGACTCTGGGACAGCCACGATGTGTCTCTAAAAGTAAAGGTGGCAGTCTACAAATCTGCTGTCCTGCCTACTCTTCTGTATGGTGCCGAAACGTGGACCTTGTACCGCAAGCATATAAATCAGCTTGACTCCTTCAATATGGGATGCCTGCGTTTTATTTGCATTGTTGGATGGAAGAATCATGTTCCGATTAGGGAATTACTGGAGAGATGTGAAATCAATGGTATTGATTCATTTTTGATCATGATACAAATGTTGTCATCTTGTGAAAATGGATGATTCAAGAGTTCCTAAGCAACTTTTTTATGGGCAACTGACAAATTCTTGCCGTCCAATTGGGCGTCCCCTGCTTCGTTACAAAGATAAACTAAAAGACAACCTGAAACGTTGTGGAATTTCTCTGAGCTCATGGGAGAGTGCAGCAGGGGATCGCAGAGAATGGGGGAAGATGTTATTCCTGGGGCCAAAGAATTTGAACATAACCGCCTTCGTCATAGGGACGCCCTTCTTGCAAATATGAAGGCCAAGCACAAGAAAAATCCACCTAAAATGATTATGTATGCCACTGTGGTTTCAGAGTACGCAGTAAAGCAGGGTTATTTGTTCACTCGAGAAAGCGTCTTTGACCGACGAGCAGATAGATGTTCGCCATCTGCGAAGAAGTGTGCCGGACGTCAAAAGGATTGCAATTATGCATGTGGTGTCACAGAGCTTAGGAGCTGCTAAAGATTGCATACTTAACCCTCATTCATCTTCTTCGATGAGAGATTCCAACATATATATATATATATATATATATATATATATATATATATATATATATATATATATATATATGAGAGAAAGAAAAGTAAAACTGTGTTTAACTTAACAATCAAAATTTATTGTTCGACTAAATACTCCAAAAAACAATTTACAAAGTCCTTATTCCGCGGAGTTTCAAAGAATGTTATTCTTATTATTCCTCTCATGAGAGGACATAAAGAAATAAGCAAATTATATTTGTAGCAATGCTAGAATTTACTAGTTAAGACATTAAGTGAAACCGCAATTTATTGTAGTTATAAATTGCCAAATAAAAAAAATGAAAAAAAATTAGATATGTAAAAACTAATATATAAACAAACCGCGCATAATTTTTCAGCTTGAATGAACCTCCTCTCGAGTTGAACAAAAATGCAAAATAGTTCTTCAGATAGAATGTATTCCAAATTAAGCCACCCTGACGCTGCATATAATCCGATTGGAAAGATTTCAAAACAGCTGAAATAATTAAAATTGATTTTTTTTTTGGGTAATGCAGTAGTCCAAAGAAAAGTCTGCCCCTAGTCAAATGGGACCTAATAGTAAAAAGAGAGAAATCAAATATGAGAATCTTCATCCTCGGCTTAATTAGAGAAAGTGATTTCAAGCAGGGGGAAAATATAAATCATAACCAAATACATAACCATATAAATTTTCTTTTTTTATCAATGCATTCTCAATTATTAATTTTCTGTAGGCGCATTACTATTCTGTCACTAGGCTTACAACAAGCTTACAACAAGCTTACAACAAACTCAAAAGAGTAACTTGGACTGGGGAGTCTATGGACGTGTACGTGGCAGAGATAAGGCGACTAGCAGGATTGGCTGGATATGGAGGACGCAGCCTTGAGAGGACTGTAAAGCTGGCGCTTGTAACTGGTTTCCCTGATCACATCTCCATGGAACTGCAACGACTTACCGATATTGAAACCATGGTGTGTGGAGGAGATTCTAAGGCATGCTAGAGTTTTGGCGACACAGCCCGGTGAGCTGGGTGCAGTCGCGGCTGCTGTGGCAAGCAGAAAGGAGTGGCCAGTGATGAAGCAAGGCCGTGGCTCAATTTTAAATATGTCGTTAAGAAAAATAAATACGCATCACCTTCTCACAAGTGTGTCACATTCAGATAAGAAAATTGTAGATGAATATAATATATTTATGTTAGTAAGCTAAGAAAAAAATAGAAAATATAACTTTACATCGTAAACATGATTAGTATTTAATATAGTGAATACTAAAAAAACGGATCAAATTAGAATAAAACATTTAGTCACTTCAACAGAAAAACGTTCCGTTAGATGTCAACCGCAATTGTCTCAAATGATCTCGTCAAAAAGACAAAAAGACAAAAAGGGACCGTGAACTAAAAAATAGGTTTGATTGACTACTGTTCTCTAAAATAAACCCATTAAAAGTAATAAAGCAATAAAGAGATAAATGAGTCAGTGGACTAGAAGCAATACTATAACTAGTTCAGTTTAGTTTTTACTAAAAGAAAACTGTTTGGGCAGTTGGCTCAAATATCTACCAATGGGTAAGAAGAGACTATACTATGACATAATATATTCAGCGTAAATAGAAGGTTAATGTATGAGAATAAAAAAAACCGTGCGAAAAAGCTTACACTAGAAATATATATGTATAAATGTATCTTAAAACACAATTAACATTATAACATATGCATTATGAAGACTCTGAAAAAAAAGCTGACGTTCTTACTAACATAAAAATATCTAGTCTCAGGTTGGTGAATTTCCACTCTCAGGCCCAACAAATATAAACTGTGAAAACTCCAATGTGATTTTGAAATTATTGGACTGCCTTTTTAAAATGATTTTTACATTTAAATTGTATTCTTGCACGATCAAGTTTAAACATGTAAACACCGTTTCTGTGAAATGTCTGAAAGAAGAAGAACACAAAAGAGAAACATACATACTTACTATTAAACAGTTCACTGAGATTTCCCTTTTCCACATATTAAAATGTTGCCTTTAAATATATAGAAAGATATCCTGGAAATACTTTATTTTCACAAGTGAAAAAAAAGAATAAAAGAATATATAAGGAAATAACTTCTGACGAAATAAAAAATTATAAATTTGAAATATCGACCAGGCAACATACTAAGACATTTTTATTGTAATTTTATTATTCATATTTTCTTATGTGAACGTTTGAGTTTTCTGTCCTTGTTTTCTCTCTTGCTTCAGGCAGGTTTGATATAATTCTTGCTAAGAATTATTTGAGAAATGGAATGTGTGTAACATCATATTCTCAGCAGCAAAGGATGGTCAACCTGTGCAGAAATTAGCAGCAGTAGTAGAAAAACGTGCCTATGCAACTTAGGAAGTGTGCGCGAGTAGAAAAAGGGGGAATGCAACATGTGGTCATAGAAACAAACTCGGCATCAAGGGAAACAAACGTGTAAAGGCGCAAGCCAGAAGTGGCCGGTATACAGCCGGCGCGAGATCAAGAAGAAATACATCAACGTCAAAAAGAATGAGCGTGTAAATAGCGAGGACGATAATGGGCTAGTTGTGACCGGCATACGACCAGAGCAAGGAGAAATGACCACTTGGCAGCGATAGAGATTTTTTTACTTGTGCCGAAAATGACCATAATGAAAAAACTTGTTTACAAAGAAAAATGCGGACTCGGATTTTTTTATTTATTTTGTTTGTCAATTTACGGCGTACAGCGACGTTACACTTAATATTACAGCGGTGTAAGTTTCGGCGACTCAAAAATATTTCGTCAAAGACCATAAGAAAAATCATAACAACTTCGTGTTAAGATTAATATTCTCCCAACATAAGAGTTAGTTAAAATAAGCAAATCAATTACCCTGCTTTGAAAAGATGCTATGAGCTTATGGTATCAGCTGGTTTTCTTATCTTTCAATAACAAAATATGAAGTTCAGCTAATAATAATTCTGATCTAAATGACCTAAAAATGTATCATATTGTCATAAAAAATATTTCATTAGTTTTCATAACAAACTCGCGGCGAGAACGGATACTTCTGATAATTTGATAATATTATGGAGATTCCGCCTCAGACAAAATCACTGAACTTCGTGATTTTTTGTCTTTCTTGGATCAGATTAATATTATATTAAAATATAAAGATAAAGAAAGAAGCTTATACAGAGATGGTATTCGTTATACAGAGATAGTATTCGTGTTTATATTTGGGCAAGGCACAGATATTATAAATATAAATTACATCAGAGATGCCTTTAACTTGTTCGGACTTATTATTACTTTTAACAATGAGAAAACAAATTCCAAGTTTGTAGATGTTACCCTTAACCAAGACTCTTACAATGTTTGCTCTACCATAAACTTAATCCATAATTATTATATGGATATGTATTTTTAAATCACCTTTAACCTATCATAAAATCTTATATCCATATGTTCAAAAAAGAATTACTAACAAATGTATATGTGACAAAACTCTCATTTTTATGACAATGCACTTCTTAACTTAAAATAGTCCCAAGAATTTTCCAATTCTCATAACACTAAAAACTGTATTGGCATAGTAACTGCTTATATAAAATACAATAGAATAACATAGTTGTATAAATGATAGTGGCAGTAAGCAATTAAACTATAAACCATTGGTTAACATGAGAAAAATAACGAAAACAAATCTAAGAAATTTAATCGAGAAAAATTTATGACAGAACTTTCAGTGCACGAATAACATTTATAAAAAATATTTAAGATTGTAAAAAACTCGTTTAAATATGCTCATACAAATAGTTTTGTATTGTATGAAAATTTTGAAATCTCCTCTACCATGCCCAATTTAGCACGAAATATAATAATCTCCAACAAATGGAAAATGAATTATCTTTTAGCAGATAATATACAAATGGGATAATTCATCGAATTGTAATTTCCAAGCATCATGTTATCGTCTTCGTAACAATCAATGCCCGCTCAGTGACGTAATTAATTATTTTACTATGACTGAGCCATCCTCATTACTTCCAAAATCATAATGTGATACGAACTACATATTCTCATTTTGTATCAAATACGAATTTTATAGAAAATTCTCAAGAACTAAATCCACGAACGGCAACGTTAAACAACAGTCACCTTCCAAATTCTATCAAACATTCTATACTTCCAGTAAATTGTATCGTAAGTTTACTACTCATAATTATGCAAGATAATCTTCTCCACATATCCTTTAGTTCCATTTAATATTCACACTCACCGAAAATTTATATGTATATCGGGTCAGAAAGTTTTCGGATTCAAACACACATTTCCTACTCATTCATATTTCCTTAGAATAGACAATAATAGTAAAAAGAAACAAGCTACTTTACTCGCACGAATTAAACACATTAACACTTAAAATACTCATTTCTATTAAAGATTATCTGATAAAAAGGCTCTAAATTCTGCTAACTTTGCATTTCAGAGGCAAAATTAATAATATCAACTTCTTAGGAATATTAGCATTATTCATTCCAATGAAGAAGAAATTGCAAGCACAGCGGAATATTTAAATACTCCCAGTTTTATCTTCTCCATTTTCTTAATAGCTCAAATTTTTGGAGGGTTTAACAGTGTATAATCAATGTTTATGAAATCGTGTGTATATAATCAAGTTTGTATATATAAAAGGGCTTTCTAACGAACGTGTTCATACGGAGTGTATATACTTTTCTGTATATATGTCACAAAATATCTGTTTCGTTGTAAGATGGAAGTGCATTATCGATGAGGGCGATGCAGTAAAATTTGAAAGGGGTTTACATAAAAAATTCACTATACAAGACGATGAAGACAACCCCCATTATCTTGCGGTTGATGACAAACGAAGACAAATGGCTTATATAACAAATATAGGACATTTATTAGTGATTGGAATTCGATGCATGACAATGCTATTACATTATTGCCTTCTCCCCCCTTCGCTTCTTAAGGAGTTTCTGTCAGTCTCCCAAGTATGTTCTCCCGGACTCTCCCGGACTCTCTCGGACTCTCCCGGACTCTCTCGGACTCTCCCGGACTCTCTCGGACTCTCTCGGACTCTTCCGGACTCTCCCGGACTCTCTCGGACTCTCCCGGACTCTCCCGGACTCTCTCGGACTCTCCCGGACTCTCTGACTAACTGCCTCAGACTTTTCTAATCTAACAAGCGTATATTTCTTAATTCTATACTCATTTGTGACGTGAGTAAATACATGTGAAAGCCATAGGCATTGGCAACAAAATCCCCAAACTTTCTCTGTAGACATTCTCCAATTTCATTGTTCAGTTATTCCTGCTACGACCAAAATTACCAAGAAAACTTTTCGTTTACCGCATTTGTTTGTTGTGTATTCTTATTCTATTTTGCATTCTTCACTGCAATGAATAATAAATTGCATTCCTAGGATCGTATCTTAACGAACAAAAATGTATATTGATTTAACTTTAAATAACTGCGTTTGGTTTTAGAATTCTCCTTCAGTAATACTATTCCACTTTACTTACTTCGTTTCTAACTAAAAACAGGGAGCTGCCTCCTTTAATATAGAACAGTTTTTCTTCCCCGATGTTAGTCCATCTTTGAAAATTACTATACCTTCTTTCATTTTCCGTTATTTATTTTTATGTAATTTTGTCTTTGTTTTCATTGGCTCCTAATATAACATTATACTATCAAAATCGTCTTTTTACCAACTGATTATTTTAGATAGTTTTTAATATTTTTACACTTGGTTAATAATTACTTTCAAATAATTCCAATTTGGCTTATAACTAAAGTAGATAATAGATTAAATAATAGAATAAATTAAATGATACATATTTTCATTCTGCTTTTTGCTTATAACTACTGTTCTAGTTTCTATGTAAGTAAATGCATCTCTATATAAACATATGTATTAATATAAATATGTGCACATCCACATAGGCACACACACACACACACACACACACACGTATATATATATGTGTGTATATGTGTTTATTTACGTACCGATATGTGCGTACTTGTTTTTGATCTTATTTTATTGATATTTATATTGTTTATCTTATTTTATTAATATTTATACTGCTTATCTTATTTTATAAATATTTATATTATTTATCTTATTTTATTAATATTTATATAGCTTATCTTATTTTATAAATATTTATATTGTTTATCTTATTTTATTAATATTTATATTGTTCATCTTATTTTATTAATATTTATATAGCTTATCTTATTTTATTAATATTTATATTGTTTTTCTTATTTTATTAATATTTATATTGTTCATTTTATTAATATTTATATTGTTTTTCTTATTTTATTAATATTTATATTGTTTATCTTATTTTATTAATATTTATATAGCTTATCTTATTTTATAAATGTTTATATTTTTTTTCTTATTTTATTAATATTTATATAGCTTATCTTATTTTATTAATATTTATATTGTTCATCTTATTTTATTAATATTTGTATTGTTTATCTTATTTCATAAATTATTATATTGTTTTTCCTATTTTATTAATATTTGTATAGCTTATCTTATTTTGTTAATGTTTATATTGTTCATCTTATTTTATTAATATCTATATTGTTTATCTTATTTCATAAATATTTATATATTTTTTCTTATTTTATTAATATTTATATTGTTCATCTTATTTTATAAATATTTATATTGTTTATCTTATTTCATTAATATTTATATTGTTCATCTAATTTTATTAATATTTATATTGTTTATCTTATTTTATTAATATTTATATTGTTTATCTTATTTTATTAATATGTATATTGTTCATCTAATTTTAATAATATTTATATTGTTTATCTTATTTTATTAATATTTATATTGCTTATCTTATTTTATTAATATGTATATTGTTTATCTTATTTTATTTATATTTATCTTGCTTATTTTATATAAATATTGTTCATTTTATTTTATTAATATTCATAATTTAGTTCTCATTTAATTAATATTCATATTGTTTATCTTATTTTATTAATTTTATATTATTCATCTTATTTTATTAATATTTATATTGTTTTTCTTATTTTATTAATATTTATATTGTTCATCTTATTTTATTAATATTATATTGTTTTTTGTATTTTTATTATATTGTTATTGTTAATCTTTTTTATTAATATTTATATTGTGTATTTAATTTTATTAATACTTGTTTTGTTTGTCTTATTGTATTAATATTTATATTGCTTATCTTATTTTATTAATATTTATATGTTCATTACATTTTATTAATATTTATATAGCTTATCTTATTTTATTAATATGTATATTGTTCATCTTATTTTATTAGTATTTATATTGTTTATCTTATTTTATTTATATTTATCTTGCTTATTTTATTTTATTAATATTTATATTGTCCATCTTATTTTATTAATATTTATATTGTTTTTCTTATTCCCATTTTCAATTTTCCTTTTACATTTGCCATTTTACTTTTTAACTATAATTTCTGTTATATTCTGCTTTTCATGTCATGACATTTTGTACTCCATGCACTGTGTCTGCTTTACATTGATATTTTCGCCGAACGTGTGGTATTTTCGTGTAACAGTTTTTTTTTAAATTACATTTTCACCCCAAACAAGGCACATTGCCACTTTGGTGTAGGGGGCTATTATTAGGGACACATGTTACAGGGGTACTGGGTGGGGAGTTGGGAGCAAGATGTCGGTTCACGTTACACTTGAACTTCTGCATGTCAGTACAGTTGGGGAAGCAGGAACCTGGCAGAGAGTTCCAAAGTCTAGCGGTTCTGGGGAAGAAACTACTGGAGTAGAAGGATCTCTTACATCTAGGGATCTCTACTGTGAAGCGTGGGACTGTACTGCTTGTCGGGTGTGTCGGGGGTAATTACGTATAGGAAGTACAAGTGCTTGCAGTTCGTCGGAACATTCACCGTTAAAGTACTTGTAAAATAGGCAGAGGGATGCTACATTGCGTCGATGGGACAGGGGCTGAAGCTATTTTGATAGTTCATGACCTATTAGGTTTGCGACTCTCTTTTGAACCTTGTCTAGGAGTGAGAGACTGGTAGCAGATGAACCGGCCCAAATATCAAAACAATACTCCATACACCGGCGAATTGTGGTCTTATTGAGGTACGGGATACTTTCAGACGTTAGTAGCTTTCTAGCACGGTAGAGAGACCCTAGCTTTTTCGCAGCGGTCCTAGCAATGCTCTCAATGTAATTATCCCAACTAATGTTTCCTGTGAAGATGATGCTTTCAGATAAAGAGTCTTTGGCCATTGATATTGGTGTTAGAGAAGGTTTCTTGTAATTATTGAAGGAAACAAGTTTAGTATTGGCGGCATTGAATGTGACCATCCATTTCTGTACCCATTCCACTAAAGATTGGAGGTCATCCTCTAGTGCGTCTGCCATTTCTTTAGATATGTGTTCATTTGTTTTCCTGACGTGTCTGTTTAGAGCATCGTGTGATCAGCATATATACCCATTCACAGACAATTTTGTCAGGGAAGTCATTTATGAATATTAGGAATAACAGAGGTCCAAGGATAGACGCCTAAGGCACTCCCGCATTTATATCATATTGTTTAGATGTACGGCCATCGAGGACAACCTGGATTTTTCCCTTATCGAAGAAGGATTTAATTATGTTAAGTATTCTACCAGTGATACCGTATGATCTGATTTTCATGAGAAGACCTTCGTACCATAGCCTCTCAAAAGCCTTAGATATATCTAGAGCTACCTATCTACCATCTCCTGCTTTGTCAAGTGAATGGTATATACGCTCGGAGATTACAGTTAGAATGTCTGCTGTGGAACGGGCTTGCCCGAATCCATATTGTTGGTTCGTCAGAATTTTAGCATCTGTAAGGTCATGGACTAGAGCTTGGTTAAGTATGGACTCAAATATTTTGGCAAAAAGTGGGAGGAGCCTTATGGGGCGATAATTTACTGAGTCAGTTCTTTCGCCAGAATTCTTGAAAACTGGTACCGCAGAGGAAGTTTTCCAGCAGGCAGGAAAGCAAGATTTAATAAGGCATTTGTTGTAAAGTTTGGAGAGGATTGTAGCTAATTCGGCGGAGCACTTTTTTAATACCACAGCCGAGATGAGATCAGGTCCACATGCCTTTTCAATGTCAAGATTCTTTATAGTAGTATGCACCTGAGAAGAGGTGATTTTCAGATCGTCAAGCGTGGCGTCTGTCCGCAAAGAAAAATCTGGGAGAGGGCGGTAAGCAGAGTCTAGTGTGGAGTTGGAGGCAAACCGACTGCCAAGCATGTTAGCCTTCTCCGTTGCTGAGTAAACAACTTCATTATTGTTGGATAGTGGGGGAATAGTTGATTTCCCATTATTTACTACGCTGTTGTAGATTTTCCAGACGTTCCGGGTTCCTAATTTCTGTGCTTCGATGCGTTTTTGGTGGTTTAAGTAAATTCTCTCTTAGCTGTCGCTATTTCTTTCTTACAGTTACTTCTGGTGTCTATATACTTCTGTCTGTTTGAACTGCATTTATGTCGGTTAAATCTGTGATACGCGTGTTGCCTTTGCGCGATGGCAGCTGCACATCTGGAAGTCAACCATTGAGGAGAGTGGGCCTTGCTATAAAATTTCCACGTGCTTCAATTGCTGTTTGAAATCATTCAGCTGTCTTATTTGCGCATTGTTCAGCAGGAAGTGAAAATATATTTCGCTATGGGGTGTCTCTAATGAGTCCCTGGTGGCTTCCCAGTCAGCATTTTTATAATATCTCGTTGTTTCGAGCAATGGCACTAGAGTTTAGGGTGATTTCAACTATTATCACTACATGATCAGCATTCCGAAGTTGGCTTCGCCCGTTCGTCGCACAATCATCAGGAACTGTGGTCAGAAACAGATCTAAAAGTGGTGCGTGTTTTTCGTGCTGATCAAGGAAACGAGTTGGAAACGTAACCGTCTCTGATAGAGAATGAGATATAAAGAAGCTATGTGCTGTGCTACCAGCTGCGTCTGTGTAAGTAGAGAATCCAAGACAGTTGTTGCAGTGGACATAGAAGTCACCAAATGTATGCCCTGTGCGCTAGTGTCCAGGGAAAGTGGTGTATCTATGCTGTCAGAGACTTTGTTGATTAGGGTACAGTCCTGGGTCGAGGGAGAGCGGTAGAGAAAATAAAAGTAGCTAATGTTATGTTGCGTGTTAACTAAAATATAAAAAAGGCTTGATCGTTCGATTCTAGTTTTCTTTCTGTAGTCAGGGAAAGGGTGTTGCGAATATAGACCCCAAGCACGTGCATATGTCTGTCAGAGTCCTTACGGAAGAGTGGGGAATATTCGGACGATTTAAAGTAGTTAGAGGTGATGGAGGAATGTAGGTTAATCTCACTTAGTGCTAAGATATCTGGGGTGTATGTTAAGAGAAATGCTTTAACATCATTTAGATTATTTCTAAGCCCACAAATGCTCATAAATGCAAACCTCAAGGGAGGAGGCAATTTGATTTTCTTTGAGTTTTGTGTTGGTTTAAGCATAATTTTAGATTGTACTGTCATTTTGTTAAGATTTTCAGTTTAGGTAAGGGGCGCTGAACAAGTGGTTATGCAGAACACCATGCATGCAACACAGCTTTCCTTCCATCTACAAGGATTGTGACCTCAGGAAAGCCCACCGGGGATGAGTGCAGTGCGCCTTTCCATTCGCGACATGGCACTACAAACATCCCGATATTATTCAACTGTTGATGAAGCAGCCGCTCTAAGCGCTACCAAAGAGTTAGGGGGTCTGTACTTCCAGTCGGGAACAGCAGCCAGGAACTGTCAATCCGGTACCCTCAACCCGTCAGACGAAGGTCAACCCAATCTACTTGTACTGCCATTATGGTGTTCAAGTACTCCCAAGTGCTTTAGAGGGGGTTGGGATGTGTCGGGAGAGGGAGAAAACGGCGTTGATTGCCCTAGCTACGAAACAAGATCGACCACCGAGTGTTTCTGTCGAATCCCTGTGATTCGACCTCTATGCCTGGCTAATAGGCAAAGAAGGAGTATGAAAGCCGGGCGATAGGCCGTGCCTATCCTCTCCTTAGGCAGTTTTTGTTTGCAGGCCGATAATTTATTCGAGTCACTAGCTCTAGGAAGGATGCCATTAAATAATTTGGGGGCCTCCCTCCCCTTAGGTTTAGTTTCAGAATTTTCCTTCTCCTAGACGGATGGCCTGAGAAGATCTACGAGTCCACTAGCAGTGTACCCTGCCCCTGGGTCCTAATCCAGTATTTCTGCGACCCCGCGTGGATAGTTAATGTTATTCGTTTAGTACGTAAATGTGATGTATACGGATAAATTAAACTCCTCAAAGGGATTAAGGGACATTGGCATTACATTGTTACTGAAGAAGGGGGTGAGTAAAAGTCCATGCAGTGGAAGCAACTATATTTGCAACAGGTTATTTTGACATCTGTATGTTTTCATATTTACTCGCTTACTTGACTTAGTTTTTTTAATATTTTTTCTTGCTTCTCCTCCAACGTATCTTAGAGTTTAACTATGGTCTTTCTTTCCTTATTAAATCCTTTTCTCGTCATTTTCTATCTCAACTTCAACTTCAACTCAACTTTCTTCATTTGCTTATGTCTATCTTCGTTTTGTAAGACTTTTTAATATGTTACTAGAATTTTCTTATCTGTTTATTCCGTGTCTTGCTGTGATTTTCTGACTTTTATATGTGCATGTTTTATAGTAAAACATTCTTCTCGTTTAATTTTATGATTCTGTTTATTTCTATATTTTTTCAATCTCTTTTTGATGTTTTCTCTTTTATTTTTATCTTTATGTTTCGGTTATTTTTTTATTTATACATATTTGCGAGTTATTGCGAGTTGAATATATAATATAAAATACTTTGAGTGTTTCAATTCAATAAAATCTTATAGACTCATGATTTTCTGCAGGAAATGATATATACACCTTCATTCTATGTATCTATCGGTGAAGGATACAGCTGAAGTTGGGAGTCGGCAAGGGGTTTTAATAAATATTTATTATAATTATTATTACTATTATTATTATTATTATTATTATTAGTAGTAGTAGTAGTAGTAGTAGTAGTATAAAATTCCAGCTATTTCGGTATCTATTTTATTTATTGATTATTTCACTTCGTATTTTTTTATTCGCAAACCTAAACGCAACAGCGATATAATAAAGCCCTTCTAGGGCGATGGAGAAGTGATATTCTGGCTCCAAAAGATGCGACTCTCGGCCAAACTATAGCAAATAGATGATGGTCAAACCTTTTACCGTAATTTTTGGAGGGAGATGCGCTCCAACTCTGTCTGGAAAAAATAACTGTAATCAGATGAATGTCAACTCGATGTAAATCCTGTTAAAAGATGCTTTTGCAGATGTAGAATTCATAGCATATTCTAATATAAAAAAGGTCAAGCGGACAGGAGAACGCGTGTACGTATTCGCCAAAAAATAAAACTTGAAGAATAGCTGCCTTGATTGGGAAAAGGGCTCGAGACTACGATGAAGCTTGAATTTGTTACAAGGTTGTCCAACGATATTTATATTGATTTGCAACATGCACTGAACATTGAAGCTTTGTGTAATTTGCTGTCACGAGCTAAACTACTTACATGATCTGTGTTTGAATATATTGTTGCATCCACACAGACATTTCGAAGTGAGATCAAATTCCATTCATATTAACCTCGATCAGGGGTTATATGTTATAAATGCATTGACCAGGGTTATATAGTCAAACACTGCGCAACTAGGCGGCTCAATCATAAGCGTTCAAAGGTCGCGACATAAACTACGATGTATTTAGTGAAACAAAATCATCCATTTTGCTGAATAGTGACTGGGAAATATGTCAGCGCCAATCAATCAGTATGTTATCAGTGGAGATGTTTGATCGGTGAAAAGGCATATCTTCAGGTGTACATGCACAAATCCTTGCGGCCATTTCAGACGGTGATGGTAAGTATGCACAGATTTTGACTCACACAACTTATGTTTGGCTTGAATGTGGCACCAATAATAATGCGATCAGTTATGAATGCAGTAATTTCCAAGGTAACGTCAATACAACAAGCCACTTCATCGTATATCGACGACGTTTTCGTCAATCAAGTAAAGAAACATTTGGAAAAAAATCAGCCTGACCCGTAAGTATCCTGAGCGACTTTAAGAAAAGTAAGAGTGCCAAGATTGCGGTTTCGCAGTGATGGCGGTAGACTACGATAGCTCCTACCAGAAGATGCCCCATAATCTCTACCAATCATGACAAGTTGACCAATTTTATTAGTTAACGAAAAATTGATTAGTCTTTTCCTGTCTTCAGATGTTCCGCATAGCAACATCATACATAAAATATCGCGTCAACAAAACTCTCAATGGCTGCGATGATGAAACGCATGTCCGCCTTTCTTAGGAGTATGTTAATGGAAAAGCTGAACAGTATATATCAGGACGATCTTGTTTAAGGTGATTGGTATGTAGATGAAATAATAGTTATAGTTTAGATGGACGCAAAATTACCTGCCACTAATGTCGCGCAAGAGGCCACGGGTAAATCATAGACGATGCGAGCCGTTTACACCAAGCAAATAATTGATTATCTTGGCAGAACAAGACGCAACGTAAAATCCAAGGAAAAACGAATATTCTACATATCAAGACAGATTAAACCTGCGTTTAGCGATGGACAACGTACGCTCTAAAAGGAAATTCACGATATAACCAGCGTTACCAAACAAAATGCTGCTACGAAGACGGCTCAGCATTCTTATTTACTTACTTAGAAAGTATAGGCTAAGAGCAAATGTAGCATTATTTACGTAAGACGACAATACAGCTGACCAATTTAAAAGAGTATTAAAGCAATGGGTCAGTAAAGTAAAACGCTTGAGTTGAGCCCATTCAAAGTTCCTGTGCTACCACTTCACATTAATAAAACCGTAAGCAAATCGCACACATCTATCATCAGAGTGAACAACATGTCATAAAACGCACATATTACTGTGTCAAACGAAATATCATGTGAAAATCGCTGTTAAAAATGTAAAACGTGTTACTCTATTGATTCTGCGCCTGTAGTCTGGTGCTTAGGGAGGCTTGATGGGAGGGGGCAATCAGAACAGGTTGGGTATGGGTATTACTCATTGCGGTGGTTACCTTACCCTCATAGATTATAGTCCTTCGGTGTTTGCGATAATAAGAACTCTACGTCGGCAAGATTCACCAAGCATTGTACGCCAGTTGCAGTCCATATTTTACGAACCAGACTAACTAATCGAAATACTATGGATTATTGCACCGCATTTACCATCCAGTACGTTTCTGCAACACTTGGGTATGCGTCTCGGATTACGATCTGCTTACGAATAAGGAGTAAATGGTGTGGTTGAGAGAAGTTTCAGAAGTGTGAAAACCATTGCGGCTTTAAAAAGATGTTCCATACCGTATTCGTTTACTTGTATAATGTCAGACCAAAAGGCAATGTTTCAAGATCTACGGCGCCATTCAACTCCATATTCACTTACGACATCCTCATACAAGGTGTGGCCTGTATGGCCAGCCCTGACCCGCAAGATGCAATACCAAGTGAGAGAAGTAGCTTGCGTTAGAATCTCACAGGTGAATAGAATAAAAAGTTCACAGTTCATATGATCCTTATCATATAAAGAAGTTGCACCCTTGTTCAGGAGCTCGTATACCATTTGATACCGCTAGTGCCCTGCCAGAAGAAAGGGAGCAACTGAACCGGTCAAGGTCGGTATCGACAGACTATGCTTTAGACATTGGTAGCTCGGAAACTCCTGATGATAACGATGACACACTGCCTAACAACGATGATCGATGATGTTCGGCCATCCAGAAAAATGTCTTCTGCATAATTACCCGATTGAGGAAGTTGCTGCTCTCCCACGTCTAAGGACAACAAAATAAAGAGGACCGTATCCGGCTGCACTATTTGTGATGATAGCATCAGGAGGGAATATGGTAATGAAAGAGGTAACTTACATACGCGACGGCGACTTGTTTGTTATTTCCGGTGAAAGAGTCAAGGAAGGAAAAAGAAAAGAAAAAATCGTCTATAGACAGATTATTAATATATCACATATGGTATTAATTTGCATATGTAGACACTGACTGCTGTATGAAAGAATAAATTGGAAAGTACAGGACAGTGTTGTTATTTTGGACAGCTGAGTGAAATGTACAAACGGAACGGTCGGTGAATATTTATTGCTATTACGATATTTAAGTCTTAGCGATATTCACGAACTTTAGCGGTTGATTAGCCAAGACATGTCATTTTCTCTATGATATTTCCACCCCCTGATCTTTACTTAGGATTATTACAATCATTTTAAATCGTGATTCAGAGAAAGGTTCTATAATATTTAGGGCAATATTGATTCATCCCAAATACCATTAGTACGGTGTTTAGTTGTAAAACTTTATAAAACTTTGAATTTGTTCATTTTTTTCTGTTTATTTCTTTCTATGACTTTCCCTTATCTCACTTACTCTCCAGTTTTGTGCTGTCATCTTTCTCATATATTTTCTCTTTATTAAGGTTCCCTACTTTTAAGTCCCATTTTCTGCATTTGCTGTTCCTACATCTATACTAGATTTTTTTCGTTTACTATACTCCTATATTTTTTATGTCATTTTTATTATAATCTAAATTTTTTTTATTTCAGTTTTGTTTTCGTTTTTGTCTTTATTATTCTGACTTTTGTCATCTTCTGTTGAAAAGAATTGTATTTAAAATGTGCTCTAAAAAGACCTCTCTTCTGTCTTTATCACTTTTTCGTGATTAATCTGATGATATGATAATAGTGTTATGCCAATTGAATTCGTTTAATTTATAAAATCATGCGCTAGAGTTTTATTATCTTGAGAGGTTCACTTTATCCGGTTCATTTACATACAAATATTTATAGATTAACATTCTGAATTCTAAAATTGAATAAAGCAAGTAATGTATCCATATTACTTAACGTGTTAACTATGACATATGTATTAGCTTCGCAGATTGAAATTTCTAAATTATTACCGTTAATTTAGTTCTTTAATTTGTACACCATTTTAAAATGCGTTCAACAATATTCATGAGAAAGGCTGCACTAAAAATATGTGATATTTACATTTTAATGTACGTCGGTGAGTAACGCTTATGTTTGAATTAATATTTAAGTCCTAAACTAAGATTCAATGTCTCTGAAGGATGTTGGATCTTGGTTATAACACAACTTACTTAACCATTGATTAGTTTCGTAATGTAATTCTACATTTGTATAATTGAACTTTTTCTCTTTTCCTCCAAAGTTTGGCGTCGTTGCCGTATAGTAAAGATAAAGTAAGGCGTCGTTATTCTGCATGAATAAACTTGGAAGTGAGAAATGGCATTGCAAAAGTAATTACGCACTTGCAGGGAGAATTTCACAGGTTCCAGATAAAGGGAAACCATTTTTTTTATCTAAAATACTTTTTGAATGAAAAACATGTTTACTTTTTATCTCTTTATTAGATCCAAGACATTTCGGCAGCTTGAATAATACTAAAGAAAATCAATAAAATATGTTGTGTTCTTGTAAGTTGTTTCAAACAGTTGTAGCTCCACATTATTTTTCGCAATACATGTAAGAAATATTGTATGTGCTTCTAATGCGATACAGCATATTATAGAATGTGTAATTTGTTTCGGTATTACATAATAAACGGAAGGTTAATTATAAGTAATAAACACACCATTCCTTATTATGGTCACTAAAAGACTTAATGATCCATTTTTTTCTTTGATTGAATTAGTTTTTATAAAACGTCGAGTATTTTACTGAATCGGGGATCTTTACGCCAATGTCTTGTATTATGTCTATTCAAGTTGAGCTCATTACATTTGCGATGGACGTGTGCCTATCTTAAGCGGTTTTTATTTTATTTTAATGAATACTTTCTGTAAAGTTTAACATACATTTCCCAGAAAAGTGTTACCTAAAAATGAGTGCATTTATAACCTCTTGTCTTACAATATTTACTTTTTTGTTGTTGTGACCATATCTTCATGTCTATAGTATAAAGCACTACAACTGTTGTCTTGCGTTTCACCACGTTTCGGGTAATTCATCCTCTGGTCTTCTTTAGGAGATTAGACTTCAGGGTCCATGGTGCAGGGGATAATGTCGTAAAATATCTACGGTTTCAGATGAATATTGTCTGAAGATAGTTTTTTCAATCTTACCCAAACAGGTTATTAGATTAGTTGATTAAAAACGTGGTGAGACAACAATTATTGAAGGCAATAATTACTGGGAATAAGTTACAGGACTCGGCATTTCTATCCCGTCGCCTATCCGTCCCTCCATGTATTCAGTAAGATAGAACTGAAGGTAGAAATAGGGGATATCGGTCGTAATGTTGTGTTTGGAAGCTAGCAATTATTGTGATATTATGAATTATTAATGCACAGATTAAAAATACTGTCAGAAATATAACCTAGCGTAAAATCTTGTGTGTAAGTGTACTAATATGGAGTTACCCGCCTTGAAGTAGAAAATAATAAACCAGAAAAGGACAAATATAATTGTTGAACAAGAAGAAAAGCAATCTGATGTATGATGTGAAAGTTAACTAGTCATACGTGAGTGACTGCAAATGCGAGTCATTTACCGTTCATTAGTCACCTCTAATACTCAAGACAAGAACTGCTTGAAGTAAGGTCTCACATTTTAAATTTGACGCAGTTTGAAACTTAACATTTTCCGCGCGAGTTCAGGAGGGAGTCAGAATTTAAAAGTAAAATGACATGAGTTGTAGTCACCGTGTGAAGAAAACATTGGCATAGTAAGCCAAATAACTCAGTTTGGTATGAGATGGTGGACTAGCAATTACATTTTCGTTTGGGTTCTTCCAATGCGACGCAATCAAGTATTAAAAGTTAAGGCGTTATCTTGTGAGTTTGAATTGTTAGGCTGTTGTATACATTTAAACCATTGCCTCTGCTGTGTCTATAATCAGACGACATGACCAGAACCGAAGATGCAGAAAAACACGTAAGATGATTGTCGAGGATAACTTAGATTGTGTCACATAAATAAGTTTCTACCATTACTCTTTCGCAATGAATATTCTATTCTGATATTAAAACTATTTAAAATGTTGTCTATTCCTTAAATTACACAAGCACATCTAATAAATTGATTATTGAAAATATACACTATTTTTGTGGTATAATGATGATCCATCCGTTCAGTCTCGAACGAAAATGGATACCTCGTGTAGGAGCAGCTTCGCGAGTAATTGTGTTTCAAGGTTGCGCATTCACCAACCACACTTTCCCTTAATAGGCGCTGTTTGAGTCTAGTTGAAAAGAGAGGTCCAGCACGACTAGAAAAATGTCGCGATAAGCGGAGAGCACACACAACAGCTAAAAGTTCCAAATGATCATCCATTTAGTACTGACCAGGTTGCTTAACCTAGGTGATCCAGCGTGTGTCAACGTGACTATGCCGTACTTAGTATGCATACAAGTAAATCTACCTTGCTGATATGAAATTCGTATCATATACCAGCCAAGTACACACGCCAGGATGGTAACAATAGAATAATCTACTGAAACGTAATTCTTTATATTTTTCTCAAATATTAAATTATGCATTATGTTATTACTAAATGCGATTGTATTTTCTTTTTAATTTTTGGTAGGAAAATAATTTTTCTTAGCGCCGATATCTATGAAAATATATAACGCAAGACATTTTCATTAATCGATGACGACAGTAGAGATCACATGTGTTTTCTATTGATACAACAAGAGTTCAAATATTGTCACAATGTATCAATAAAGCGAACATTACACCTATCAAGTCTCCGATCATCCATTAAAAAAGTAATTATCTTCAAAAGGCGGTTCATTTATCTGATCGATATTCTTGCTATCGATAATGAACATATCGAATATGATCGATATCTCTTTTTACGTGAAGATTTCTTTAGCAAATGTTCTAAACATATATGGATAAGTAAATGTTTTCAATAATTTATAAATCTGAATCTACATATCATATACGATGATTGGAAGTTGCATATTGTGGCTCTGGTTTTCCCGGTTCGATTTTGGATCTGACATACTTTATCTATTTTATTAATTCCCTTTAGAACGATTTAAATCAACATATAATCTTTTGTTCTATTCATTTATTAGCAAGATTTACTGACTTCGCAGGAATGTGTAATACAAAACTTCAATATTACAGCCAGTTTATTTCTGCTTACAATCGTCTTATTGTTATATATGAAATGGGACATATCCCAGTAATTAGGTAAACAAAGTAAATAGGATTGGAAAAAAAATTAAAATTGCAAAGCTAGAATCAAACCGAGTATTCAAAATTAAAAGTGACTACATACTGCAATTTCAGAAATTTAGTGAATTTTCCAATATTGGAAAAATAATTAATAATGATAAACCAGATGTAAGAGTTAGGACAATGGAAAACAAACCAGTTTAGGAATATTCTTTGTGTTGCCAAAAAGCATATTGGAAATCATGTATGTAAAACCAGGTGAGAACATTTACGTGACGGAATCACGTCTTTGACGTCACAAAGAAAGATATTTACAATATATTCAGAAGGTCAGTTAAGTCCGGATTTCAGAATCAGAGAAGATTCTCTTCCGTTTACTGTTTCCTACCTGACTACAACTTTGATATCTTCAAGTCCAACATAAACAAATTCCTGATAAACTACCCTCTTAAGTAATCTAATTTATCAAATCTGCATTACTAACGACTACTCACGATATTATCATATTGATTACTGCACACGCAATGCCCCTTATCCCTGAGTGAATTCCGGGACTTTATAAGTGGTGACTACCACGTGAAAAAAAAAGAAGTTGAGTTAGCTGTAGCCATTTTGGAAGCAACTAGAAAAGGAAATAAGAAAATGTAGACATCTAAAGTCAATCAATTATCATACTTTGAGAATAAACGTAATTTTGTAAAACTTTGTTTTCGTCGTTATTTCATCCTCCGAAAAGAAATTTTTGTGATCATCTTTGTAAATGAATTTTTTTATGAAACATAATCTCTCTAAAATTTTTAGACGGGTAATTCTTTGGATTTCCAAATGCTTCTTAAGATCAACAAAATTAAGCAACTTTGTCGTGGTTATCCTAAAACTGGTGACTACCTGGGAATACAAAATGCTTTATTTAGCTTACCAATCTTAAGCAACAATGAGTCTGGCCATTATCAGATGGGTGACTACTTGGGAATACAAAATGCTTTATGTAGCTTACCAATCTTAAGCAACAAGTAACCTGGCCATTATCAGATGGGTGACTACTTGGGAATACAAAATGCATTATGTAGCTTACCAATCTTAAGCAACAATGAGCCTGGCCATTATCAGATGGGTGACTACTTGGGAATACAAAATGCTTTATGTAGCTTACCAATCTTAAGAAACAATGAGCCTGGCCATTATCAGATGGGTGACTACTTTGGAATACAAAATGCTTTATGTAGCTTACCAATCTTAAGCAACAAGTAACCTGGTCATTATAAGATGGGTGACTACTTGGGAATACAAAATGCATTATGTAGCTTACCAATCTTAAGCAACAATGAGCCTGGCCATTATCAGATGGGTGACTACTTGGGAATACAAAATGCTTTATGTAGCTTACCAATCTTAAGAAACAATGAGCCTGGCCATTATCAGATGGGTGACTACTTTGGAATACAAAATGCTTTATGTAGCTTACCAATCTTAAGAAACAATGAGCCTGGCCATTACCAGATGGGTGACTACTTTGGAATACAAAATGCTTTATGTAGCTTACCAATCTTAAGCAACAAGTAACCTGGCCATTATCAGATGGGTGACTACTTCGGAATACAAAATGCATTATGTAGCTTACCAATCTTAAGCAACAATGAGCCTGGCCATTATCAGATGGGTGACTACTTGGGAATACAAAATGCTTTATGTAGCTTACCAATCTTAAGAAACAATGAGCCTGGCCATTATCAGATGGGTGACTACTTTGGAATACAAAATGCTTTATGTAGCTTACCAATCTTAAGCAACAAGTAACCTGGCCATTATCAGATGGGTGACTACTTGGGAATACAAAATGCTTTATGTAGCTTACCAATCTTAAGCAACAATGAGCCTGGCCATTATCAGATGGGTGACTACTTGGGAATACAAAATGCTTTATGTAGCTTACCAATCTTAAGCAACAATGAACCTGGCCATTATCAGATGGGTGACTACTTGGGAATACAAAATGCTTTATGTAGCTTACCAATCTTAAGCAACAATGAGCCTGGCCATTACCAGATGGGTGACTACTTGGGAATACAAAATGCTTTATGTAGCTTACCAATCTTAAGCAACAATGAGCCTGGCCATTAACAGATGGGTGACTACTTGGGAATACAAAATGCT
Source organism: Euprymna scolopes (assembly GCF_053919585.1). Classification (NCBI taxonomy): domain Eukaryota; kingdom Metazoa; phylum Mollusca; class Cephalopoda; order Sepiida; family Sepiolidae; genus Euprymna; species Euprymna scolopes. The sequence goes on from NC_136485.1 coordinate 2,117,327, forward strand.
TTATGTAGCTTACCAATCTTAAGCAACAATGAGCATGCCCATTATCAGATGGGTGACTACTTGGGAATACAAAATGCTTTATGTATAAAACCAAAATTAAGCAACACTGAGTTTGGTGATTATCGGATGGATAAATACTTTGGAATACGAAATACTATTTTAAGATAACCAAAGTTAAGCAACAATGAGCTGGGTATCTATCAGATGGGTGACTAATTAGGAATACATAATGCTTTTTGTAGATAATAAAAGTAAAGCAACAATGGGATTGGTGAGTATTAGACGGGAAACTACTTGGGATTAGCAAATGTTATTAAGATCACCAAAGTTAAGCAAAAATTAGCTTGGTTATTATAGGATGGGTCCCTATTTGGGAATAGCAAACACTTTATACTGCTCACCAAAATTAAGCAACTTTGTCGTGGTTATCCTAAAACTGGTGACTACTTGGGAATACAAAATTCTTTATGTAGCTTACCAAAGTTAAGCAACAATGAGTCTGGTCATTATCAGATGGGCGACTACTTGGGAATACTAAATTCTTTATGTAGATCACAAATGTTAAGCAACAATGAGCTTGTTCATTATAAGAAGGTGACTACTGTGGAATACAAAATGGTGTATGTAGATAAGCAAAGTAAAGCAACAATGAGCTTGGTCATTATAAGATGGGTAACTACTTGAGAATACAGAATGTTTTATGTAAGTCACCAACATTCAGGAATAATGAGCTTGGTCATTATCAGATGGGCGACTACTTGGAAATACAGAATGCCATATGTAGATTACAAAAGTTAAGCAACAATTAGTTTGGTCATTATTAGATGGGTGACTACTTTGGAAGACAAAATGTTTCATGTCGATTACCAAAGTTAAGCAACTATAAGCTTGGTCATTATCAGATTGGTAACTTCTTGGGGATACAAAATGTTTTATGTAGATTACCAAAGTTAAGCAACAATGAACGTTGTCATTGTCAGATTAATGACTACTTGGGGATACAACAGGCTTAATGTAGATCACCAAAGTCAAGCCACAATAAGCTATCTAATAGCAGCATTCCTGGCGTTGCCCCGTATTGAATGAGATAGGGGGAAATTTAGACTAGCAGTATAAACAGCGTCACTCTGGGTTTAATGAGGGTGGTAGAATATAAAGTTTATACCAGAAATGGCTTAAACAATTTTCTATCTCAAAATTACTTTATTTGTAAAGTCGATTCCGGGTATAGCTTAACCAATGTACGATCTGAAAATTAGATTAATGCATATATATTGTTGGTTTACTATGAAAGTTTACTAGGCCAGTTTCTATAGGGGTCTATCTATATTTTTTAAAAATTTTTTATGTTATCATCCTGGCATGATGGGAGCGTTGGAGAGGTGGGTAGAAAGAAGTATGATTACGTTAATTTTAAATTTTCTTTTTCGGGTTGGGTTAATTTTAAGTTCTCATTTTGGGGGTTCGGTTGGAGAGAGTAATTTCCGTTTTGGGGTCAAAAAGTATGTGAAATAGTTTCATATATGTATTTAAATTACCCGTCTGAGTGTGGGTAAAATTATTTTAAACATGTGCTGTATATTCACCGTCCTTGCAAAGGTAAAATTTTGTCATATACATGCTGTAAATTATCTACCCTAGGTAAGATACAATTATTTCGTACGTCTAATACCCGTCCTAGCTAGGTAAAATATTATTTTGCTCGAAATAGGAAATGATACACATTCATTAAAAATTCCTCTCTCCTAACACTAACGCTATTAAAAATCAAATTCAATTTTCTCATTGTTTATATGGTCCCGAGCAATGCCGGGTAGCACCGTTAATATTATATAAAACTGTTAGTAGACTAGCCAGCAGCACAGCTTATTCAAATGACAACGCAGCAGGCTTTCTGTTACACGTGTGTGATGCTATTATAAAGTTTAGGTTTGAAAAACGTGCTGTAACACAGGTCGGGTTAGACCAGTTTAGCGAGTCAGTTGCCCACAACTATGCAATTGCCAATTGTAAGACTTTCGGGGGAGTTTCAAAATTTCAAGGCTGGAATTTTCTACCTGTTTGAGCCGCTAGCGCTTGCATTATCGACGGATAATATGTTACTACCATAATCGATCCCACCGTTGCAACGACAATTATTATATTATTTCACATAAACAAGAACTCGAAAATCAGGACAACTGCGCACACTACCCATTAACCAGCTCATGAATAAAAATTGTGTTTTATATTACAGATTTCTTGATATGAAATATTTATGTGTTCACAAGTCTATCGTATATAGCATCTGGCCTCTTTAATTATTTACGACAAAACTATCAGGTTATCCTATTAACGCATTTCTCTACATCGTTCTGCTGTACGCGCGTTCGGATATTTTCCTACTTCGCTATCCCTTCTAAATATCGAATTCTCTGAAAACACTAGAAGACCTGGATAAAGCATGAGGTAGAGGTAGTCGGACCACTAGAAGAATGTATATATCAAGGGAATAGCGTTGCAAATGTTGGCACTTGTACATTTAACGAACCAGACGTAACTCAGCATTTGCTCGGCTTTGTCCGACACATGACGTTAACAGCTCGGATTTTGCTGCTGTCTGACGAAACATGGTCAGCAGCCAATCAAAACGCTGCGCGCTTAGTTTCAACTCGACGCGCGTGCGCATGCGCGCGCGTCAAGCAGCAGACGAGAATTCCGATATGGGGGTTCGAGATGGCAGCGACTACGAATTTCCAGCGCGAATTTGGGTTGCGGTCACGCCATACAATTGTGGACTGGAAGAATTTCCTGCGACATATATAATATGCCGGGATTACTTTATCAGGAATCCCCGACAGATAGGAGGCCCAGCAGGCCATACGGTCGAAATCACAACGTCGACAGACGTCTACTCTAACACCGGTGTTGGTCCTCGGTGGATACACCGACCCCGCCGAAACGGAGTTTTTTTTTTGGGGGGGTTAACGTAGCAAATAGGAATGCCGAACTAATGCCGGGTAGCACCGTTAATTCCACTAATAAGAAAATGCATTCTGCCGGGGACCATGCACGGTCGTATCAGACTGTTGGGGCAAAATGAGAGGAGAGGGGTATTACTATTCAACGGTGAAACCACAACAGCCTTTAATTTTGTAGATTCCGAAAAAAAAAGTTTTGTTCCTTTCCTTTTTCTTACGATTTTTTTTCTTTTTCGTAGGTAAATAGTTGAAAAAAAAAGTTTCATAAAAAATAATTACTCATTATTATTTGTTAAAAATAAATTTATACTACATATATCATTTTGTTGGTCATTTTACGTAAATAGTTGACAAAAAACTTTTCATTACAAAAAAAAATAATTATTATTATTTGTTTACAGAAAATGTTTTATATGTATTTATTTTGCAAACAGAAAACAATTTCAAACAATAATACTAATAAAAAATATAATAAATGAACGGTAGGCTTTTTTCTTTTTACTTATTTATTTTTGGATGTTACTACAATTTACAATTTCATTTTACAGTTATTTTGTTGTAGCGTTGTTTTTATTTTATCGGCAACGCTCGGTTTTATCCGACTGTTGACGCCATGTGTCGGACAAAGCCGAGCAAATGCTGAGTTACGTCTGGTTCGTTAAATACACAAGTACCCAAATTTTCGATGAAAGCGCAGAATCTTCAAGATGGACATAAAACAAAAAAAAATTCACAAAACGTTCTTTGATGTTACTGCTTCACAAGATAAAAGTTTTTTTTCAGTGTGAGCAAGACCAATGGAAGTCGAAAATTAAAGTCAATAGTTCCTGCCCAAAGGTCAATTGTGTGTTTATGTTGACGGTCCTTTCATGTTCGTCGAACCTGTCCAATGTATAAGTATACGCACTCTTAAATTATTGACTGTTAGATTATACATGTTGCGCTAACTGTATTTGGATATTCGAAACCACTAACATATATGCACTCACGTAATGGCAAACAAAATGTTACATATAATACATTCAATTAAAAGAGACACCCTCGATATAACCTGGTGACATACAGGCATGTATATATATATATATATATATATATATATATATATATATATATACACACTTCTATACACTTCTATACATACATGCACCAAAGAGACGTGACTATATATACACAAGTTATATAGTAGGTATATGATACACCTGTTACACCATAGGGGCAGTTAGCCAATCATATTCGTCGATTATCCTACTTATTCTGACGTTAATTTTCTGTACAATTACACATTTACTGGCAAATATGTATTTTAATTGACGCTTCTTAAACTCCATACCCTTCGTTACTGAACCTCGTTCCGAGATTTTACAAATACTTTTATATATAAAAAAATTATCATCAGATAATGCATTTTATCGAAGCAACAGTTACGTTTATGGCTATACATCTTCGCCATCTTTCATTGAAGATTTAAAGACGATAGTGCCGAATTAAATCACACGTCTTGGCATATAGAGCTAGTACTTTCAAAGTGTTACGGATGAAGTGTGGGTTCTTCATTTAACGCCTATGTTTTCGTAGAGACCATTTCGATCGATTCATATTTTGTATATCCCCGTTTATTTATTCAACACTTTAAATAAGATTAGGCCTAAGGAAATTTTGACAACTTTATTTTTGTTTTATTAAATTATTGAGTAATACATCGCATTCTTAGATATTAATATCCAATAAGGATTTACGGCAAAAAAACTTTTCTTTAATAATTAATATATTTTTTATGTCATTTACATTTTTATTTTTATTTGTGTGTGTGTGTGTGTGTATGTGTGTGTGTGTGTGTACGGATATTTAAGCTGTTGTTCTACATTTATTGAAACATAGAAGTAAGGACTTAACTTGCATATAAAACGAAAGAACGCTGCCATGTTTAAACGGGGAACTTTAGTATAACATTTGTTTTGGTATATCACGTGCCTTATTCTCAGAATTCTTTTGGTAGTGGATAAACTCAGGCCTTGGGCTGTTCCTCTCTTGCAACATCACGGAAAGCAGATTTAAGGTTTTATTACTATTCTCCTTTATTGCATGGATCGGCAACCTATTCCTATAACACGCAGATACTTTAAATATTCTCCTTTGTAGGAAAGATAAATTATCTATTGGATGCTTCTTTGTAAACATATAAAAATATTTTTTGTACTTTTAGATATTTCTATGTTTTTCGAATGAAGTTTGTGGTTTGTTCATGTTATTGTATTTTATAGTTAGATCATGCGAGTATAGTTTACTTATATGCAAATAGTGTTGTTTGCTTATTTAATGATATTTTGTTACTTATGGTTGCAAGAACATTAGACAAATGAATGTAGATATTAAGAACGAAAATATATTGCTATGTGTGCTTTCTTTTGTGAAAATATTGTGTGCCACACACCTGGTGTACAAAACGAAACATAAATATAAGTTTACATCTTAATAGAAAAATAGAGCTATAAAAAGCTATTATTAAGTTTAAAAACAAACTGAATGTCGAACGAAACAATTGGAATGAAGAATAAAACAACTGAATATAATTATAATATAGCCGAGTGTGTAGCTTGGAAAGGAAAACCATTTCCAAGAAAGAGAATACACTTAGGAAACCATTTTGAAAATGCTGATATTTTACCAAGTGATTTACGAAATAAGAGGATTATAATCTCTTGAATTAAAGAAAACACCCTTTAAGATGAATTAATAGACGCATAACTGATTTGGATATAAATTGTAACAACTAAACAAATATACGAATTAAAAATTGCTTAAGTATTCAACGTTGCTCTTGACAAAAGCACAGGTTTGAAATATTTGTCTCACCCAGCAATGGCTGCTAGATATCATGAAAATAATCAAATTTATGTCGAATTGTGTTACTTATTACTCCACAAGACTACAAAAGCAACAGAAATTAGTTAATTTGCTAAACATTATATCGACGTAAATGATTTTGTTTGTCAACTGATGGCACTTTCAAGAAGAAAATCTTTGTAAATCTTCTTGAACATCGTGTTGTCCGCAAACATTTCAATTTCCATTGTATTTATTATACACACGTATAACTAAAGTGCAAGTTGAAATTGACCTGTGTGATGATTAGTGTTGTTGGAACAGCCACTTTATCGTTTCTCATGCTTCACTGTTGCACAAGCAGTATAAGTCTCTTTTCCACGAAACTGAGCGTGAAATTAGTATACTATTTAGTTTGATGGATATTGTATACTGTGGAAGGCAACAGACTGACTTTTGGTCATCAGCTTTTCTCAGATTTTGGATATTCCTTTCGAATTATTTTGTCTGTTGAAAAATTACTTATTCTCTATTCTGCACTTTTGAATTAACCTACTACTGTGAGCAATTTTCTCTCACATAAAAAAAATCCACCACGTAGTCGCTACTAACTGAAAATTCAGAAAATTGACGCGCCTCGGATAAATAAATTTTATTTCATTTTTTAAATTTCATTTAAATCGCAATTTTTATTTGCATTGGTGTAATGTGCAACAGAAGAATGCAAAATTATATATATTGTAAGAAGACCTTATTTTCAAGAAAACTTTTTTCTCAGATTTAGTTTTTAAATTTTTTTAATGCTATTAACACCTTACATATTATTGATTGCAACTATATACATATATGTAAAAAAATAAATGGTAAAATAAATTATTGACCTTTATGTGTATGAGAATATATGTGTTGTTTGCACTCTGAATAATTCGAAATCTCAAGACGGCACGCAGTTAGCAACCTTACTTTATTGTACCTGCTAAGGCGTTATATAACCCATGTCGATATTTAATTTGATGAATATACGTTTCATTATACGATTAGTGAAAGGTAAGTTTTGCAAAAAAAGGAAACCGGAGAGTTCTAATTGTAACAAAAGGAAGGTAACTATTTTCAGAAAACTGAAAATCTTTGGTTAATTTAGCAAAACTTTAAGTTTTGATAAGAGCCTTCGAAAACTGTTTTCATTAGTAATTGGTTTTCTTCCTTGTCGTTTTTTTTTTGTAATTTTTGGATATTTTCATTGCTGTGGTGTGACAGTTCGGTGGATGCCATTGGTTTCACTTGAAATTCAATATTTCAATACAACAATGAAGAACTAAGTTATAGCAGTTGTCTCCCTTTAGTTACACTTTGTATATTTCACAACCACTCATTCTAGTAGAGATGATATTTAGTTGTACCGGCCCCGGACCTGGCATTATCTATTGATAGGCCCTCATTTGGGGTCCGATACAACTTAGGCACCAAGGCCAGTTAGAGGGAAGTGGGGAAGAAAACGGGACTTTGCTAAATTTGCTAACTAGACTTGCGTTGGAAAGCAAGTATTTTATTTAGAAAAATAAAACCTATACTAGTTTCTATCATAACACATCCGCCTACATGCTTACCAGGACCTACTTAAAAAGACAGCTCCCCAGCTTAACGGGATGGCGGGCGACACTCGTACTGTAAAAGAAAGATATATACAAAAACAAAACAAAATTTTATGTACAAACTTAAGAAAATATATATATATATTTTTTTTTTAAATAAATGGGGGTGAGATGATGGGGAGGGGGGCAAACTAGAATACACCCAAAAAGAAAGAAAAAGAAAACAACTTAATAAAATGCCTATGGGGGCGGGTTAGTAAGGGGACCCTCCCTACCTAACGGCTGGTCTGTCGTATGAAACGCCCACTGTCTTCCGGTCCTCTTCCCCCGGGGGGAAAGGGTGAAAGCAAGCAGGTCGTTCCCTAGGGGGGAGTGGAGGAAATAGGGACTTGTAAGAAAAATAACTTTGGGTCGGGGATAACAGGGATGGATGGCGTCTTCCAAGATAAAATACGTAAAGGGTACAATCGGGCCGAGGACAAAATAAAACTGGTGGACTTTAGGCATCGTTGGAAGCTGTCCTAGTGGCAATCCATCAAAAACAAAGAACTACAGGGTGACAGGATCAATCTTTCATACACCCTAGTCTAGGCCCTAAATAAAGTATATGCTTTCCACTCTAGGTGGTTACTTTGCCTAACTAGCAAAACTACTCCTACCCATGATTACGGGGAAAACCCCGTATTAACATATGAGGGGCTGGGTTCCGAGTGCACGACAATCGAAACTTCAGCACCTCCAGACGAACACCACTAGGGTGGAAACACAAGCTCATACCTAGCTCCTCGTCGGATGCACAAACTAGTGTTGTGCACCCACACTCATTCTAGTAGAGATACAAGTACGACTGAATTGAAAAAAAAATACAATACTTATTATAATTGATGATCATTGACGGGCAACCGACTCTGCTTGGATTGCTGTTCCCCACCAATGTCTTTACCAGTAGTCTCTGCCACGGTCTGTCGTTTTGCAATATTTTTTCCACTTCCAACAAGGCATATTGCCATTGGAGTGTGACGGGTTACTACAGCGGATGGAGGGGAGTTGAGTACCAAGATGTATGTTCACATTACATTAAAACTTGTACATGTCAACAATCTGATCAATATCTGGCATCAATTGAAATGAATGACTCACATCTTCAGGAAGCCTCAAGTTTTGACAGGCTTCTGGGATTGACCTTTGCTCCTGATCATAAATGTAACACGTACATGATGTTGCCAAGGCCGTTGTAAAAATGGTAGAATCTTTCTATCGATCCAGTAGATATCTCATTGATGATGCAATTCTCTATCTATATAAGAGCCGGGTACGTCCAAGGATGGAATACTGTTGCCACATCTGGACAGGAGCTGCAAGAAAGGACTTGCCCTGCCTTGATAGAGTTCAAAATAGACTTCGTAGCCTAATAGGATATGTCCTTTTCTCTTCCCTGCAACCTTTATCTCGCAGAAGAGATGTTGCGAGTTTGTCTCTGATTTATTGTTATTTTCATCGAAAGTGTTCGACTGAGCTTCAGTCTATGATCCCCCCTCGCCAAACTTTCGCAAGAAACACTCGTCTAGCTGAAAACACTATCAATAATTCCCCCCACTCTTTATCTGTGCCTAAACCTAAACGTATATTCCATGAACAAATCTTCTTTTTTAGAACAGCACGCCTGTGGAATTATCTTCCGTTTTCCTGCTTTCCGGCTGACTACAATATGGTTGTCTTCAAGTCTTACGTAAACAAGTTCTTGATGAGCCGTTCCATATAAGTTAACAAATTTATCGAATTGATTACTATATTGTCCAATTTCTACTGTACACTCTTTGACCCTTATCCTCGAATGACCTCTTGGCCTTGATAATATGGTGATGCCTGTGTAAAAAAAAGATAGAGGAGCATTGGAATTCATACCGATCGCAGAATCACTAAGATTAGCCGAAAGCTATTAGGTTAGTGCAAAACAAATGTCGTTTTCGGACGTTCAACTTCAAAAGATCATAATTCCTTTCATGATAAACCAGGTTAATCGAAATAAATTGAAATCTATCAGTCTTTGGCAACTAGAAAAATGTTTTCTCTTGCGATTAGCATAGAAATTGGGAGTTCTTGATGTGTTAAATGATTGAAGGCTGATTAGACATCATCTCAGCGTTTAAACATTCTTCGCACAGGAAGTTGTCGAGATGCTTGAAAAGTGAAAATCGGTGGGCTAGAGGTCCAGTGAATATGACGTATGAAGCGGTCTCGTAGTCCAACTCGTTCTGCTTCTGCAGAATCAGTTGAGCAACATGCGAGCGAGCGTTGTCATGGAGGAGAATATGTCCCTTCATATTGATCAATTTCGGGCACATACATGGGAACTTCTTGTTCATTTCGTTAATTTGTCGGCAGTACTTCTCCACTGTAATCGTTTCGCCCGGATTCAAGAAGCTATGATGAATGAGACCGGTTGCAGACCACAAAAAACTTAACATAACCTTTTTTGGTGCAATTTCGGCTACGTGAAGTGTAGTAGAGCTTCTCCGGCATCCAACCACTTTTGCCGAATGTCGCCAATTTTCGTACATGATCCACTTCTCATCGATGTCACCATCTGCTCGAAGAATTGGTCGTTTTTCTTGCGCAAAAGGAGCGTAGAAGACATCTTCAAACAACATTTTTTTAGTTGTCGTTCGATTCATGCAGCGCCCCTTTATCGAACTTTTTTATGCTTCTATTTGCTTTAAATAGCGAACGACTGTTGATTGGTCGACATCGCGTTCAACAGCAACTTCTCATGTTATTTTGCAAGGATCGGCTTCAATTAAGATTTTTTTTTAAATGTCCGTTATCAACAGCAGTCTGCCAGCCAGGACCGTCTTTATCTTCGAGATTCTTCTCACCACTGCGAAATTTCTATAACCACCGTTGCGCCGCACGTTCGTTGATATCACGAGCTGTCTCAGAACCTTTTCGGCCTAGTTTAAACTGGAAAATTAAATCGTGCAGATTTGAATTTTGTCTATGCTGTCAAGAAGCCTGCAAAAAAATGTAAAGATCGAGAAAGGATACAACTAATCGATTTGATGGTGCGGAAAATGCGCATGAAAATGATATATAACAAAGCTCCATACATTAATAAATTAATTCAGAAAGTAACATATGTGAGAAAACGATAATGTTTTCGCACCAATCCACTACGTTCAACGGGGTGTCTGAAGTTTAGGCATCGTTTTGCAGTTCACTCGTTAAGTAATATACGCGCCACTATATAGTGCTGCTTAGGCATTGTATCGTCTTTTCACTGTTGTTAATTATGCATGAGGATATGGCTACGTTAAAGATTTTCAAGATTTAAGCATTAAAATTTTTCCTTTGTAAGATTTCGTATGTGCCAACTTCTATAATAAAATCTTGTACAAAAATTCCACTTATTCATTTAAAACCTTCCTGATGCTCATATTATACTTGCCGTTTTTAGTTTTAGTAAACTTTTTTTTTCTACTTTGCATGACACCTCAGAGTTTTACCTGGAGTAATATTTCGTTCACTTAGATTATCTTAAATCAAATGTATGAAGTTTCTTTACGGCGTGGACTTGTTCAAGTTTACCATGATGTAAACTAAATATACACATACGTCTAGATGTCAAACTAGACTTTTCAATACATAAATAAACAAACCAACTTGACGTAATTGAACCATTTTTGTCACTCTTTTTTCTTTAAATTTCTTTCTTCTATATTCGTTCGCATTGGCCTGAAGTCATCATTCTCGATGACATTTTAAGTAAAACTATGGCGTCAGTCATAATTGAGACTGATTTATCGACACTAAGTGTTTATTAATATCAAGTTTTTCTCAAGTTGACTTCTATGATAAAACATATATTGAAGTTAAATTTTTTTAAAATGCATGCTATGACGGTAGGTCGAAAATCTTTTTTTGAAAAGTATACAAGTTAAAATTCATAGATGTATATATGTGCATTGGCTAGGATTTCAGATGAATGTTTTTCGTTATATAGCTATTACCGAGAAGTAAGAGAATAAAATTTGAAAATTTACCTTGCCTTAAGCCTATTTTAGTGTATATTTGTTTTGTGCTATACTACATATCTGAGGTGATACATTATATGGCTTTACACTATATTAGCATAGCATTCACTATTGCTTATGATCTCTTAATCATATTTATTGGAATAGCGCACGGTAGATAGAAATAAACTATCTCTATAGTTAGTCGACAAACATTCTGGAATAAGGTGCATATTTTTTGTCTCAGAGAAATATGTAACAATAATTGTACTGGTTAGGATAGCCAGGTTAAACTATAGGTAATATACAAATGCCGGTCCAAATAGGACCTCCCATCTTTTCAACTCAATAACTAAAACGGTGGAGACAGGAGTGTTACAATTAAAACGCGCTCTAGAATTCATTTTTCTATATAGTCACTTCTATTTTTAATGCACGTTTTCTAATTTCTTTTGAGACCTCGGTCTTAAATGTCGTGGGTGCGTTTTGTCGCGCATATATCTGTTGCTACTCGTAATTCTACAAAACCATCTCCTTACTATGCTATCACCAACTACATTGGATTCGGAACATTCAACAATCACTGACGAATGCTAATCGGTTCAATTTTTCTACAAAGAGTAATTTAATGATGCGTCTGGGCTAAAGACACATAATCAAAATCTGCAATAAATGATGACACATTCAGGTTTTCATTGTCTTATTTCAGTTATCCTACACTTATTTGTAAGCATCTCTAACACATGCGAATCCAATTAAAAAGAAGTTATTACCCCCTTGCCCTAAGCTCTATTGTATTCAATATTACTGATATCAAAGTTAAAAGAATGCTTTTGAACATAAATGTAACAATGTAATGACAATATATTAAACACATTTGTTGAGAATAGGATTTTTAAAAATTTGAATTTAAAATAGAAAAACATCAATTAACGTTAAGCACATGCGTACACAATATTTGTTTGCTAAAAAATGTGCGTTCAAATATACATTATTATAATATATAATGTTTGTATATGACTAGATTAACACGTATTTCTAACAAATATATCATATATGGAACCTATTACCCCTGTAATATCTATTCTGACGCTTCTATAAAACGTCGAGTTAATGATAAAGTTGAATTCTTGTATACGCCTGTCCTTGCTTTAAAATATTTTTGCATAGATTAAAATAAATGTGAAACAATTAAGGAAACCGTAAAGAAACCAATTAGAAACTGTAGCTTTCACTAATTATAATTGCTAGCGTAAAATTGACCTGTGGGGCTTATCTAAGTGTAATGGCATTAGCGCTGATTTAGTTTTTGATTTTAACTTGGAAATCTATTTTTTTATTAAGCAAAGTTCCAACATAACTTAGAGTTTTTCGCTGTCGAATAATTACAGAGAATTTATGCTATTGTTTTATTTAAAGAATATTTTGCACTTGCCAAGCACTAATTACGTCTTAAATTGTAGGATCGGTAAAAGGAATACTCAAAATTTACCTCGCACAGAATCCGATTTATCTATTTATCATTTTTGTGAATTTATTTTTGTCTGTTTTATTTGTAAGGAACGCATGTTTACCGTTTATTTAAAAGCAATTTTTATATTTGGCTTAGAATATCATCGAAAAAAGAATTATTTTACATAAGTACTTTTCTCTCGAAATATATTTTTTTAAGTGTGATTCTTCTATGTGAAAAGAAGGACTCGTTATGTGGCGCATGCACAGGTTTAAGCGATAAAATAATCACCCTAAAGGAAACAACACATACATATTATTTTTAAACTTTCATAAAATATGAATTCAGGTCACTTGATTATCTAGTAGAGCTTACTCTATTAAATGTAGCCGACTTCAGCTTCAATCATTACCCCAATGCGGGTCTGGAACTGGGAGAATACCCTTTTTTTAACCAGCTCGAAGAATATTCGGCGGATGGTGGCGATCAGACTGCCTTTAGTTTTGCAGGAGGTTATGTTATTGATGTTCTCGACTTATGATCAAACGAAGCAGTCAAGCGAGGTGAAATCCGGGGAGGAGGAGCCCCAGTGAGAAAGGGTACAAAGTCATAGCACTCATTCTGAAGCCAAGGTGGAGTCACTTTGTTTTCATAACCATGGGCAGGTCTATGTTATCCATACTAACCCAACGATGCATTTTGAGGGTGCTGGCAATGGTCCTGTTTTCATAACTTGAATAGGTAGAGGACATGAGTTGAACAGCAGCGCATGTCCGATCTCCATTGTTGAACATTGTGCAACTTTCAGATATGATAGAGGGTTCATATCGTTCATGTGAATTGTACACAACTAGCCAACTAGTCTGCATAAAAAATACACCGGTTTTCATGAAACGGAAATGGAATCGTGTTGTCTCTTCTAGGCATACAACTTTATCGTTTCATCTTGTAGTGTGTTTTTTTACTGGAAAGTTTTGTAAATGTTATTAATATTTGCTGATGTTATTTTAGAGATAATTGTGTTTGATTATATGTGTTATACACTGAAAAAAGTAAATTTGTATATATATATATATATATATATATATAAATATATATCGCACAAGTGCATATATTTGGTGACTTCAATGTACACCACATCAACTGGCTTATATTTTCTACTTACACATATACAGCTGCTACCACAACACGTAACTTCTCTATATCTTATTCCCTATCACAGATGGTAACGTTTCCAACCCGTTTCCCAGACCAGCATGAAAAAGATATATCACTTCTAGATCTGTTTCTGACGACAGTTCCCGATGACTGTGTAACGAATGCCCACAGCCCTCTTAGGAACGCCGATCATGCAGTGGTAATGGTTGAAATCGCCCTAAACTCTAGAGCCAAAAGTGAAGGGCCACTGCTTAAAATGAGATAATAAAAAAAGGCTTACTGGAAAGTCATCAGGGACCTTATCAGGGACGCTCCGTTGCAAAATCTTTTCACTTCCTGCTGAACATTGCGCAAATAAGACCACTGAATTTAAAGCGGCAATTGAAGCACATATTTCCACACGCAAATTCTATAGCAAACACCACTCTCGCCAATGGTTCACTGCAACTTGTGCAGATGTCATAGCGCAAAGACAGCATGCGTACCGCAAATTTAACCGACAAGTCCAGTTCAAACAGACAGAAGTACATAGAAGGCAGAAATAACTGTAAGAAAGAAATAGCGACAGCTTGTGACCTCAATGGTTCTACAAAGAAAATACCTAATAGGCCTCGAAAGCCTGAAAACGGTGGACTGCAATGAGGTCACCGACCCGAGGAACTTCTTCAACGCGCCAAACATTATCACGTTCGTGAGGCCGAATAGGGGTGGACGAGCGAAGGCACTATGGAGGATGTTGGAGGTTGGGAAAACATCGTTTCTGAGCTTTAGATTAGTAGACGGGGAGCACCTATCATTAGTACAAGTCGCGAAGCGATGTGAGGGAAGCGTCCCCATTTATGTTCACCCTTCCTTTTATAGGGCAATAAAACTGACGTTCCCCTTGAACGTGTGGGGCCTTGCCAGAGACGGACGGCTTACGTCCGATCTGCTCACGGTCAGTCTCGGTCAGGCCTTTGACGTACTGACCCCTGAGGATTTCAGACCCTTAGTTGACGAATACTACTAGTTAGGGACATATGCCCACGAGCTTGAACCTAGCTAGTTTGAATGCAAGGGGCATGAGATCCCGAAGCAAGGCTGCTCTCTTACTGAGGGATCTCGTGGTCCTTGAGGTAGATGTAGCTGCACTACAGGACACCCACTTTGTTGGGGCTGGGGACTGCGATGTGCTGGTAAACGATTTTGATGTTTACTCAGCATATGTCTGCACTCTGTCTGCGACGGTTACCGTTGTCTACGCGGACGCTCATGGGAGGCTGGTCGTGGTCGATGTTGCCGTTAAAAGCGGCACGTTCCGGATCGTGGCAGTTTATGCGCCCAACATCCACAGCGAGAGGGTTTCCTTTTTCCGCCGTGTGGAGGTGTTTCTCCCTTCTGGTTCGAAGCGGGTAGTCTTAATGGGGGACTGGAATGCCGTCCTGGACCCCAAGATAGATAAGGTCGGGGGGATTAGGGGGTCGGGGCGGGGTGACAACGGCCTGTCTGACTTGATGGCCTCGTGCGATCTGGTCGACAGGTTCCGTCTGGATCACCTCGGGAGGAAGATGTGGACGTGGCATGCTAGTTCGGCCGCATGTTCGAGTACATACTTGGACAGGATGTTAATTAGAAGGGGCAACATAGACTTCCTATCTTGTCCCACGTTCCACTGGCTAGGTAATTCTGACCACAAATTCGTGTTGGCCCATCTGTAATAGGCCTAGGTTGGCTGGCTACTGGAAGTTGAACGTCTCCTTGTTGGAATCCAACGACTTCTGGGAGCAGTTGACGTTACTAATTCAGAGGGAGTTAGTGGGGGCGGTTACCGATAGTAGCTGGTGGGTTAGACTTAAGGTCAGCATTAGGCACTTTTGCGTCTAATACAGCCAAAGCCTCGCGTTAACTAGGGCTCGGACCAAAATTAACATAGATGATAGACTGACCCGGGCGGTGGCGGGGGGATTCCCTAGAACTAGCTTTAGGTAGGGGGCATTGATCACTTGGCTACGAGCGATACGCAGGTCAGGTAGTTAGAGCTAGGGTAGACAGAGTCTCTAACGAAGCCGTGAACGTTGACGCTGGTGAGCGTAAGGCCGCCCTAAGACGCGGCTCGGATGGGTATATTCGGGAGATGAAAACACCTGGAAGGGCGCTCTTTCGTGTCGGCACAGGAGATCTGCAATGGGTTTCGGCAACATTTGGAGGAGCGCTTCACCCAACTACCCAAACTCCGCGGCCGGTAGTTTGGCAGCTAGTTAGCTTGCTCGCCCCACCGTACTGCGGCCCGAGCGTCTAGCTGCGAGGGGATGGTTACAGAGCGTGGGGGCATTACTGCGTTGAAGCAGATTGGCCGCAACAAATCTCCGGGGCTCGATGGTTTTCCCTACGAACTGTTCTTGAGGTTGTCGCCCATGTTTGTGCTCCTTCTTACGGTCGTGTTTAACCACTGGTTTGCCCAGGGCTTGATCCCGAGACAGGTTATCAAAGGAGTGGCCACGCTTCCGAAGAAGGGGGACCAACGAGGAGGGGGGAATCTAGACGACTATAGGCCCATCACTCTGCTTAACGCAGATGTCAAGATTTTGTCCCGCGTTATTGCGAACCGACTACAGGTCGTTATCTGTGACTTGATCGAATCTGATCAGAACGACGCTGTGAAGGGTCAATTGATTCAGAACAGTTTGCACTTGGTTCGCACGATTATAGAGGGTTTAGAAGCCGACACTGAAGCCGCGATGATCAATTTAGATCAGTCCAAGGCGTTCGATAGGGTGGACCATCGGTTCCTGAGATCTGTTGTGGAAACCGCCGGCTTTGGTCCGGACTTCCGCAAGTGAGTCTCCGCCCTGTATCGTGATCCCGCGGTAGGTGTGCAAGTAAACGGTAGGTTGTCGGAGTCTTTTGGGGTCTCCCGGTCGGTGCGGCAGGGTTGCCCGTTGTCGCCTCTGTTGTATGTCCTGACTTTGGAACCCTTCCTTCGCAAATTAAGGAACGAGGCGGCGAGACCACTCCTGCGCGGCATAGCTCTACCTGGCGGCAAATTTGCCAGGGTGTCTGCGTATGTTGATGACGTCATCGTGTTCGCTGCAAGGCGTAGCGACGTTAGAGCGGTGATAGAGGCGATCGCTGAGTACAAAGTTGTCACAGGGGCCGTGATCAATCGCAGCAAGTCCGTTGGCCTGCGGTTGGGCGCCTCGACCGGGGTAAACTTTCTTCTAGGTGCGTTCGGCTGAACTGATGACCCGGTAAATATCCTCGGAGTGTGGTTCAGGCCGGACCTCCAGCTGGACAAGAATTCATCGGAAGTACAGACGAAGGTCGAGTCATCAGTAGGTACTTGGATTCGTAGGAGATTGTCTTTGAAGGGTCGCACAGAGGCATGTGCTACGTACGTGTTTCGTTGATTCTTTTCCGCTTGTCTGTACTTCCCCTGCCTATGTATCGCTGTAAGGCTTTAGAGTGCCTTCTTTTCAAACTTCTTTGGAAGGGAGGAATGCCATATGTTCGCAGACAGTTCTGTACGCAGAAGCTTGGCGAGGGAGGCTTGGGAATGCCGGACTTGCAAAGTCACAAGCATGCAGGAAGATTAGCGTTCCTGAGTCGGACACTGATGGAAGAAACGCACTGGGTACCAGTCGTGGAACGAGCTTTTCTGCGGCTCATATCCGCCCCTGCCGAAGACTGGTGGGGGAACGGCGTTTCCTGGCCGAATGCCGAGCCGTCCTTAGGGCATTGCCGGGGTCCAGGGACCTTGCTCGGCATAGGAGGAGGCTATATGAGGAGTTAGTGGTAGGTACTGGTGGAGCGGGTGCATCTGTCGAGGGGGGAAGTTCTCTCGCTGTGGAGTTGGGCGATTGTCAGTAGCTACATTAATAATGCGGAATATTCCATCACATGGAGGCTAGTCCGGAACGCGCTGCTACTCATCGGCAGACTAGCCAGGGATTGTAGGGGTATTGAATATTATCATCCCCCGTGTCCACGCTGCAACGACGAGGAGGAGGAGACGAGGGAACATGCGTTCTTTCATTGCAGCGGGGTGCGGAGTCTCTGGGAGTATGTCGGAGAGGTAACGGCTCGCATCTACCCCGAGCGCTCGGTGCCACTTGATTTAGCGTACGTTGTTGACAATGTGGACCCGCCGTTTACCAGAGAGAAACGGGCGATGTTTTTGGCGATCCTAGCTGTAGCTAGATTAGTGACGTGGGTTTCACGTCTTGGAATTGTCTATGAGGGGCGATCTGTTTCGGATCAGGATCTGGTCGTTTATTTCAAGCATCAACTTAAAATAAAGATCAGATGCGATTGGGAAAGATTGCGCCGCATAGACTTTGAGAGGAGATGGGTGCACAACACTAGCTTGTGCATCCGACGAGGCGCTAGGTTTGAGTTCGTGTTACCACCCTAGTGGTATTGGTCCTAAGGTGCTGGGGTTTATTGTCGTTGACTCGGAACCCAACCCTTATGGTTTAGTACAGGGTTTACCTTGTAACATGGGTAGGAGTAGGATTTAGTTAGGCTGAGTAACCACCAAGAGTCGAAAGCATGTACTTTATTAGGGCCTAGACTAGGGTAAGTATGTGTGTTGATCCTGTTCCCGTAGTCTCTTTATTTTTTGTCAGTCGGCACTAGGATAGCTTCCAAAGATGCCCAGTCCGCTTGTTTGTTTTGTCCCCGGTCTGTTTTGCCCATTACGCATTCGATCTTGGAAGACGCCATCCATCCCTGTTGACCCCAACCCCAAGTTATTTTCGCACGCAAAAGTGCTGTCCTTTAGGTCCTCCACTCCACACTAGGGAACGACCTGCTTGCTTTCACCTCTCCCCCCAGGGAGGGGACCGGAAGACAGTGGGCGTTTCATTTGACGACTAGCGGATAGGAAGGGACGGTCTCCTTACTAACACGTCCCCATAGGAGTTTTGTTTATTTCTTTTCTTTTTCTTTCTTTTTGGGTGTTTTATAGTTTGCCCTTCTCCCCATCATCTCACCCCTGATTATAAAAAAAATATTTTTGCTTTTGTAAATAGATTTTTGTAATATTTTCTGTAAATATGTCTTTTCTCTTTAGCGTGAATGTCGCCCGCCATCCCGTAAGCTGGGGAGCAGTCGGTTTTAAGTAGGTCCTGGTAAGAATGTAGGTGGTTGAGTACAGAATGATAGAAACTCTAGTACAGGTTTTTTTTTCAATAAAGTACTTGCCTTCCAACGCAAGTCTAGCTTAGTCCATTAGCAAAGTCCCGTTTTCTTCCCCCATTCCTTCTTACTGGCCCTGGTGCCTAAGTTGTTTCGGACCCCAAATGAGACCTTGGCAGTAGATAATGCCAAGGCCGGGGCCGAAACGGCTAAATATCATCACAATATCATTGTGATGGGATGTGTCTCCTAGCGGCTTCGGCTGCAGGGAGACAGGGTAGTACACGTCAAGGATTCGTCACTTGACACTCAACCCAACAGGTGTTGGACTGAGGTACGCCGCCTGGGTAATACCTAGAAGGTTCACCCTCCCAGGCCTTGCCAGCGGGCTTTCCGGTGGGGCAAGTTTATTGTTTGCTGCCTGAGGCGCCCCGACCGGGGAATGCCGACGGGTTTACTTACTTAATTTTTAAAATTGCAGGAGTGCCCCTTCTTTTGGGGAGCCTGCGGGGTTCCCACTTCCCGGCCTTGTGCCATATATTGGTGATGTGTGCAGCAATTAAATATATACCCCCATTACAATTCAAAAACATTTTACACCACCCCTTTTTTAATATAACGGAAAAGCCTTTCGGATTCGATTTTGGTTTCACTTTAGAAAACGAAAGAAAATAAATAAATAAAAATAAATGAACAAAGAAAAATAAACCAGTAAAATGATAGTATTTTTAGTATTATTTTTTTTTCCTTTTTCTTCTGGTTTAGGGGAAATTTGTCTTTATTCTCATCGGTCAAAAAGAATTAATATATTGGTATAATGTGTGCAAGAAGAAGCCAGTTTTTTTGGATACATATAAAAATAAACACTTTATATATATATATATATATATATATATATATATATATATATATATATATATATATATATATACATACTAATAGAACACTTTTCAAATACATATAAACATATGCACAAGAATTCACAAATATACATTTTGTTTGTTTTGTTTTAACAAATGTTTGCCAAAAATAAAAGAGATACAAAAAGAACTATTTGACAAATCAGAAGTTTACAAAAGGGTTTTAAAAAGTGGCTTTTTTTATAACAAAACTGGAAACATTATGTTAGGTATTAATTGGTTAATTTGGTTAGTAAGTATGGTCGCAGTTTAACGTCCTGCCCGGGAAAATTTACATTTTTTTTTTGGTGATTTTAATTGTTCATGCTTCTCCTTTTGAGTTTCTGAAAAGAGATTAATTCATAATTAGATTCCAAAAAGTTCGGTTATAAAATGTCTTAATTTTAATCTTTTTATAGGTTTAGTGAAAATGTCGGCTATATTATTTTCAGACGTCACATAAGTAAGAGTAATAGATTTGTTTTCTTATTTCATCCCTTATAAAATGATATCTGATATCAATATGCTTCCACCTTTGATGAATCATAGAATTATTTGCTAATAAGATACTGTTCTGATTATCACACTGAATTACTATAGGTCTTTTACTTAGATCTGGTTTTAAAATAGATTTATAAGGGTGTTCAGAAAAATTGCCTCCTGCGCGGAATGAGTAAGAGCCACATATTATTCTTCACAAGTAGAAAGGGCTACAATTTGTTGCATTTTAGTTTTCCAAGAGATCATAGGTCCAGTTATTTACAGTCGAAAACAATACTCCGCTATACTCTTTATATCCTAAGAGTAAGACCAATCTGAATCCGAAAAGCCTTCTTAATTTAGAGGATATGTAGATTTTTTAAATCTTAAAGAGTGTTCCTTGGTTTCTTTTAGGTTACGAAGGATTTGTTTTGCACGATTAAGGTCTTTAATTGTCGGTTTCGATAAGTTTTGAGATAGCTTTGTTACAGTGTAACATATGTCAGGCTTTGTTGCGGTCATCAAGTAAATGAGGCGTCCTACCATTTCCCTGTATATTCGGTTATCTATGAATTTTGTTTCAGTCCCTATATTTTTATTTATTCCATTTCGACGGGAGTTGAACGCGGATTACAATCTTATATTCCGAACTTGAGCAGAATTATTTCAATGTATCGTGATTGCTTCATAGTTATAGTTCATTTTCACAGGTAACTTTTATACGGAGGAACCATGACAGTAGTCCAAGATCGGCCATTTTAATTTTTTTTATTTAATTCATTTTTAACATCTCTTAAAGTGTTGTCACAGTTTGAGGCGAGTAATATATCATCAACCCCAAAAAACAAAATTAACAATTTATTACCTACAATTTTGGTATACATGCACGCGTCTACGGGACATTGTCTGAATTCCTGTTCTATTAAATAATTATGGAGTGTTAAATTCCAATTGTGGCACTTGGTTTTAGTCCATATAACGATTTATTTAATTTCCACACCCAATTTTTATCTTTCATTTTAAATCCCTCTGGAGGGTAAATGTAGATTTCACAGTCAATCGGAGCATTTAAATGAGCATTTTTACATCAATTTGGGGTATTTTTAAATTGTATTGCGTGGCAAGTTGTAATAAAATTCTAATCATCGTTAAATTTGTCGTTGGTGAAAATATTGAAGGAATTTGTGCGAAACCTTTCGCCACAAATCTTGCTTTAAAAGTTTCACTACCAGAATCTGTGATTTTTTTGGAAAAAACCCAACGTGAAGAAATTATATTTTTATCTGTTGGTTTTGCCAGTATTTCGTATGTGTTATTTTCAGATAAAACTTTCAATTCAGATACCATAGCTTGTTCCCATTCTTGGTGATTTTCTGTATTAATCGCCTCATTATAAATTTCCGGTGTGCTGTTCAACGAATAACAGTAATCCACGGCGTAATCTTGTATATGTTCAATTTGTGAGAAGTCTGGCCTTTTTCGCTACCTTATTGTGTATCCACGTGTCTGGTTGACATTTTCGTTTAAGTACTGTAATTGTCGTCGTTATTAATATTTTCATTGTGATCGATTAAGATGCTAGGTAATATTTCACGTTTTTCATCCACTGGATCGCCATTTTTTAAATTTAATATATCACTGAATTTTACACATCTAACCCATTTTACGGCATTTTGAGCTGCAAAGTAGATAAGGTATGCCGGAATATTTTTATCGTAACCTACGAAATTACCTTTTTTCGCTTTTAGTATTTAGTTTACTGGTGTTTTCTATAAATGCAAAACAATCAGAACTAAATAGATGCATTCTGTTCATTTTAGGTTTTACACGGCAAAACGCTTCAAATGGCGGTTTTCCTAGCCTCTTATTGAACGATCTATTTCTGATATATGCTGCTGCCATTAAAGCGTATGTCCATAAACTGTGCGCTAATTTCGATTCGATAAGTAGGCATCTTGTCATCTCAAAACGGCTTCGCCATGTCCTTTCAGTAGTGCTATTTTGGAAGAGGAGTACGGCGCCGATTTCTCGTGTTTAATACGGTGGTTAATTAATAGAAGTTCAAAGTCTTTACTTGTAAATTCAGTCCCATTGTCTGAGCGAATACATTTTACTGAACCGTACGTAGCAACATCAGCTAAATATTTCTTAGTGGCGAGGATAGTGTCGGATTTGTTTTTTAGAAAATAAACCATAATTAAACCGAAAAATCACAAATAAAGTTCAAAACGTACCTTAGATTTTTTCTCCCTCTCGGGCTGATCTGACCTGCTGTCGCTATTATCATTGCAAGTTCTCGTCTGAGCTTCAAGCGTTGATCCCCCTTTCCAATCTATTACACTGCTCAATAAGAAAACCACTAGTAATACTTTGTCCCACTCTAAACGTAGATTCTCTGAACAAAACATATTTCTTAGAACTGCACGTGTGTGGAACTCTCTTTCATTTTCATAAGTTTCACTTAACTTCAATATGGTCGTCTTGAACAACGTGAACAAGTTCCCGATGAGTCGCTCTCTTAAGTAATCCGATTTCCCAAATATCCACTACTAAGTATTACTACGACATTACCCCAGTGACTACCGTACACTAATTCACCCTTATCCTCAAGCAGCCTCGATTAATGGTAGCTCCTTTGTAAAAACATTGTAATTCATTTCGAAAAATTATTACAAGAATATTAACAGAAAAGACATGTATAAATGTCAATAATCCACGATCAGAAGGAAAACATACAGCAAGTTTTTTTTTTACTCGTGCGTTGTTATCTATCACGATTATTGAAATTAAATTCAAATATCAATTGAATTAACGAGATAATTTAAGCACGCTTTTAATATGCACATTTCAATATGCTTTATTGTGTGATGACAAACACGTTCTACTAAAAGATTAAATGTAAATAGGAACAATTGTTTCTATGAAATAAAAAATGTGTACGCTTGTAATAACGCACACTTGTAATAACGTACACTTGTAATAACGTTCACTTGTAATAACGTACGCTTGTAATAACGTACAATTGTAATAACGTGCACTTGTAATAACGTACACTTGTAATAACGTACACTTGTAATAATGTACACTTGTAATAACGTACGCTTGTAATAACGTACGCTTGTAATAACGTATACTTGTAATACCTAACACTTGTAATAACGTACACTTGTAATAACGTACACTTGTAATAAGGTACGCTTGTAATAACGTACACTTGTAATAACGTACGCTTGTAATAACGTACGCTTACATTAATGAAAATCCCATATGTCAGGCTTGGTTATAACAAATATGTTAGTCTATAATTCAGCATTAAATACCTAAACAAAAATTAGAAAAATATAATGCCCTTTGGAAATATGAATTCGATATTGATTCGATACAGACTTTGTATCAACATTAATGTATGATGCAATCATGCGTAAAATATTAAATACTTAATTTTAATTATTTTAATTTATGAAATAATTCTTTATATTTAATAAGTATCTTTGCAAAACGCACCCTTGTCTTGACATTTAAAAATACTTTTCAATATAATATCCAAGTAAGAGAAATTATACCATAAAGAAATATTACATTTTAATAATTAGTAATAAGACTTTTAATAGAATTTTAGAAAAATCGCCAAATATATCAAACATTAATCAATAGATAGGAAATCTTGTTTTTATCTCATAAAGTTCAGATTATATCACACTTAACCTAATGATGATAATTGCTACAAAAGAAAACTTACATACACCAGTTTGTTCAGCCGCCTCTTTCACCAGTGATAAATGTTTTCAGAAAAAAATATGTATTTATTAATTTGCTTGTTATTCTTTTTTGTTTCTTTTTTTTTACACAGTGATCACAGCTTATCAAGGCCCGGAAGCCACTCAGAGATAAGGGTTATTGCAAGTACATTACGTTAGTGTGGAAATTTGATGAAGTGTTCACCCAAGGGGGCGGTTCATTAGGAATTTGTTAACATTGGACTTGAACACATCCAAGTTGTAGTCCGGTGGGAAGCAGGCACACGGAACTGAGTTACACAGGCGTGCAATTCTAAGAAAGAAGCTTCGTTCATGGAATCCACGTTTTGATCTAGGCACAGATAAAGAGTGAGGGAAATTTTTCACGGTGGATTCGGCTAGACGGGTGTTTTTCGTGGACCAGAGATTGGAGTGCAGACGAGCACCTGCCATGGAAATTACGATAAAACAAGGATAGGCTCGCAACGTCTCTTCTGTGGGAGAGAGGTTGCAGGGTAGAGAAAAGGGCATCCCCCACTAAGCCACGAAGTCTATTTAGTACTCTGTCAAGGCAGGATAGACTGGTTTTTTCAGATCCTGCCCAGATATGAAAACAGTATTCCATCCTTGGACGTACTTGGTTTTTATATAGATAGAGACTTGCATCAGTAGTGAGATATCTTCTGGAGCGGTAGAAGGATCCCACCATCTTTCCAGCGACCTTGGCAACATACCTTATGTAGGTGTGCCATTTCAGATCAGGAGTAAAGGTAAAACCCAGAAGCTTGTCAAAACATGGGGCCTCACCCAGACGAGAGCCATCCATCACAATTGATGCCAGCTGGGGATCAGAGCGTTGATGATGTAAGGATAGGAGTCTGGTTTTGGATGCATTAACGGTAACCAGCCACATCTTCCCCCACTGAACCATGCCCTCGAGATCAGAGGAGAGAGAATCAGAGAGAACTTTGTCATTCACAACCTTTGATGTGTTGCCGTAGATGGTCATGTCATCAGCATAGATGCCAACGAATTATTTAAGTATGTGTTTAGGGAGGTCATTTATGTAGATCAGGAAGAGAGTTGGGCCTCGGATTGACCCCTGAGGGACTCCAGCATTTATATTGCAGGCCTCTGATTTTTGTCCATCTACCACTATTCTTATGAGCCTATCGGAGAGAAATGATTTAATGATTGAGAAAACATTTCCAGTTATACCGTAGCTAGAAATCTTGTGAAGTAGACCCTTATGCCATACCTTGTCGAAGACCTTTGATATGTCAAGAACAATTGCCTTAGAAATAAAGCCTTTGTCAAAAGATTCACTAATCCTGTGGGATATAACCGTCAGCACATCTGCGGTAGATCTTGCAGAGCGGAAACCATATAGTGTGTCACTAAGAAGGTTATTCCTGCGTAGGTGGTTGACTATTTCTCTATTTAATATGGATTCCAGCAACTTACTCATAACACACAGGAGACTTATTGGTCTGTACTGAGAGGGAGATGACTTATCACCTGAATTCTTAAATACAGGGCGAACTGATGAGGTCTTCCAGGGAGTCGGAAAGCACTTCTCCTTAAGGCAGCGCTTAAACAGTTTCGTAAGTAAGGGAGACCGTTCTGGTTGAAGCTTTTTTAATACTATAATTGGGATGCCATCAGGACCAGTTGCTTTACTGGAATCTAGGTTCTTGATTAGCTTCGCGACCTCATGCACGGATATTTGTATGTTACCTAGCTTGTTCTGTGTCATAGGAGGAAATATGGGGAGTTGATGGCCTTCGTCGCATAGGGTAGAATTAGCTGCAAAGTTCTTTGCAAATAGTTTGGCCTTATCTGACGCTGACGAGATGACCTCTGGTCTATTGATAATGGTTGGGATAGAACGCACACTTCTGTTCAGGATCCTATTTGTTATTTGCCAAAACTGGTGGGAACCAAGTGGCTGATCAGCTACGTTGGATTTAACAGACTGGACATATAGCTCTCTTGCATGTTTTATTACTCTTTTACAGTGATTGCTGGCAGACCTGAAAGCAGCTTTAGTCTCAGTGCATCTATTACGTTGGTAGCTATAGAAAAAGTGATATCTGTGCGCGATAGCAGCAGCACATTCTGGGGAGAACCATGACTGGCTGTTAGTTTTTTTTTGGAATTTTTTTAGATGATATAAATTTGTCTATGCCTACAATTAACCATTCGGTCAGATCTGATACTATAGAGGATACATCCTTTTTAAACATGGAGTGCAGAGGTAAATCAGATATGAATGTACGGAAGCTATCCCAGTCAGCCATAGAGTATAGGTATACAGTATGGTGGAGGGGTACGTCTGGGGGCTTCTTACATTTCGTTTTTATCTTAACTTATACGACGAAGTGGTTGGATGATCCTAGAGGAGAATGACGGAACATGAACATAGCTCAGGGGAAGTGTAGAGAAAAAGGTCTAGGAGGCTTGCATATTGACCGCGTGTATCGGGCACACGGGTGGACCCGCAGACAATCTGAGTAAGGTCATAAGCAATGGCAAAATCGTGACAAAACCTCCCCTCATCATCTGTCTTATTTGAATGGGTCAGCCATTCCACGTTATGGACGGTGATGTCACCACAGATATGGATGTTAGCCAAGGGATGTGAAGACAGTATGTGGTCTATTTTCTCAGATATGCTCTTAAAGATACTAACTCAGCTGTTGTGGGGCCTATAGAGGGCAAATATAAATGTAGTGGTGTTAGCAAGTACAACCCTGAAGCACATATATGGTAAATTAGGATTTTAGAAGGTTAATTACACACACATATGTGTGTGTGTATATATATATATATGTATATATATATATATATATATATATATATACACATCCCTTTATACTGGCTAAAAATGGCTACACAAAATGAAGGTAACCAATGGTTTTAAGAGGATGAGTAATCTTAGCAATCGAAATAACGAAATAAATGCAAAGCGTGCAACACAGATATAGAGATTCTGAATCATCTTACATCAAGCTGTATCGGTCTACAGACTTGGCTTTTTTATTTGTATCTATTTGTCAACATTATAAATCCGATTTTTTTTCTGATGGGGACATTTACTCTGATTTCGTCTTGAAAATAATTAATCCTTCATGTCCTTTCATTTTGATTTTTAATCTTTAATTTTTTAATCAAATTTTTATTTTGTTTTCCCCATTTACTGAACTCCTTGAACTAAAACAGTTTTTGCATTCATGATTAATTTCTATATAATGTAGTTTCAATTCATGCAAGTACCATCAAATTCATAGGTTCGCTATGATAAACATTGCTAATATCTTTCCTCTGATGAGAAGCGTGCATTTCTTTGAAACTCGCGATTTAAGGAAATCTGAATATGTTTAAAAAAATATTTCTTATTTGAGTATCCTGTCGAACAATGCCTTCATATAAATTATAATTTACAGTCTTAAATTGTGTCCTTCCCACTTGCTGTATATTAAGAACAGAAAAGACGCAGAGTAAAATCAATAGCGACTTACCTATCTTTCCTTTTTATCAATTTATTTTAACCTTTTTCTCCACAGGGTAAGACTATCCCATTTCAATAGGTAGCTACGTCAATCAAACATTAGATGTTATATAATTGCTGTACTCAGAAACATGGGAACTCTTTTTTATGAAAATATAAACTCAGTTTAGTGTTGATGTTTGTGTAGGCGGTGAAGTGGGAGAGCCGTGGTATGTTTGGTGCTGATGTTGGTTGACAGCAGATGCTGAGGTTTGGTTACTTATTCTCTTTGTCGAAAACAACTACTAATTAATTACTAGTATTTTGTAATTAATTCGTTCTGACATTTTTGATAGTTATTCCATTGCATCGGAACAAGTTTGATCATTCTCATTGTTTTCTTTTCTCTGAGTCATTCTGCATTGTTGATTTAGGTACAGTCGACCCCGTTTATCAAACAGTATGACGTGAAAACATCTGAAATATGTCAGACGTTACTGTATGCGCTATCTTAAACGCATCTCAAGTGCCCCCTTACGTGTGTCTAGTCCCGAGAAATTCAGCTAATTGCAAATTAGCTTCTTATCAAATATGTCAACTAGTTATTATAAGGACCTGTGTGTGTGTGTGTGTGTGTGCGTGTGTGTGTGTGATACTTTGTGTGTGTCTGTCTGTGTGTGTTTGGCTAGTTAATAAAATGACGCACTACCAATGCGAGATTGCAAATAATACTTGTTTTCATAAAAGTAATTTCCCGCAGCAGTTGATGTGTTTATTGTTTTTGAAATTCAATTTATATGCGTGTTTGAGTTTACGTAATAGAATTGAACTAAGCGACCAGCTAGAATGATAAATAAATAGTTTGTTTAGACAAAGGATTAAATTCTTCGCAAAGAGTTGAAGACCAGTCGTCCGTTAATGTTTTGACTGCTAAGTGCTTCTGATATATTGGATTATGTTGTTTTTTTTCTCAAGTTATCGTTAAAGAATTGTCTCCGCGCGAAACGAGGTATCTCATTTAGATTGAGTAAAGAAAGGAATGCCAACTCGAAAATTTAATATTTTACCAATGGGCTGACCGGGGTGGGGGTAGTTGCTTTAAGAATGGTTTCGATCCATGATAAAGTAAATCGTTAAAAACCGGAGAATCAATCCGTTGACCACAGCTAAAACGAAACAAATGCTGTCACTGTGGGTAATTGGGGAAACCTGAATTTCCTCAGCCGGTCTGGCGTGTCGGCTTAACCAATAAATCCATACATGATTGGATGTGGCTCGTATTGATTAGACGATTAAAGAGAGAAACCACACCGCTGAACAACAATGTTTCCGGTATAAATAGCAGCACAGAGCTGGTTTTTCGGCAGAGAGTGAGTGAGAATCACAGAGTATTCTAGCAATCATTTAAGGGAAAAGGCAGTCAGTCAGCACCTCTAGATTCTCTGAATACGGCGGTTTCCAGTCGAAATTCTATCCGAATATTTCTAAAACCTCTTGGAGTATAAGAAAAGCTGGACGAAATAACAGCGTGTCCAAATCGACACAGCAGACACCTATCCTCCAACGTAAAAAAAATAAACGGGAAATTAAGTTAGAAAAACGACGTTTATTTTATTAACCATGTAAACCTAAGTTACGGAAAGGAGAAAAATAGAAAGAGAAAAGACAAGGGCGTTGTCACTGAAGTTTGTTGACGATAACCTTGGTACACATATTTTTTTTTTGATAACTTGTTTTTATTGGCATTATTTTAAAAATCGTATACTGTATAAGCTATTAACATCGTTTTAAATACAACGTTTTAAATACAACGTTTTAAATACAACCGACGACTTACGCGCTTTATTAGCAATCGTGGCTTTTGTTGCTTTGTTTCTGATTGACGCCATAGACACCCGTTGAGTGAATTAATTGCATATCTACAGCAGCAAAGTTCAGGTGTCAATAGAATTTTTCCTGTTTTCTATATTTCTGATTATATCATTGTGGGGCTGGCTGTAGGTTTTAGATCACTCGTTACCAATGACTTGCCAAACGAAGCAGTGTTATATTACACTAATTTTTTCAGCAACCGGGCAAATGAAGACCAATTTTGAAGATTGCATGTCAAATATACTCGGGTAATCAAGTAAAAGAGAGATACAAGCAATTGTTCTTAAAAGGCTGTGAGAATCTTCAAAATATCTGCTTGAATGCATAAGTTATCGGGTGAATGTCCGACATCCGAGAGGATGACCTGCCTCTAGCTAGAATTAAATGATAAGGAAATATAAGGAAGAGCTCAAAAAATTTAGTATCTCTTACATCTATTATAACGACTCATATTTATCCAATAATTTTTCTCAGTAAGATTATTTTTAAACGTACCACCAATTTTCCTGTGTTTTATTATGCATGAAATCTATTAGATAATCAATATAACAAAAGTGCGCATCATTCAAGTATATTTTCATCTCCTACGTGTATTTAACAAGAACTAAATGGCAATACAAAAATATATTCCTTCAAACTTGTGTTTTCCTCATTTATTACGTTGCCACATCATATAAGTGACATTACAAAAAATGTTGTTTCTGTGTCAGACAAGATACGTATCTTTTTTATGTTTTTGTTATTCATATATATGTATCATTTTTCGCTTGTTTACGTATTAACATTAAATACAGGATAGCCATTTTGATGCACACAAATATACTGACGGTACTATTCAACGTGGCTGCTGCTTTCCACTACATTTGCTTAAGAATTTTTATGTTATTAGTTTTTGTTTCTTTCAAACCTTTTATGCAATATGTATACTTTACTTGAGTAAAATATATTGTCGTATAAATATATATATATATATATATATATATATATATATATATATATTTCCGACATGAATTGATTTTCGTACACAAAGTATGTCTGTACAGCAACCCCTCTCTCTTTCTCTCTCTCTCTCTCTCTCTTTATATATACATATATATATTACAAAGGAGTCACTGTTTATCAAGGCCCACATGCCACTTCAGGGAAGAATTAAAGAGTTCATAGTAGTCAATATGAAAATATCGAAATAATCGTTAGTAGTGGAAATTTGTTAAATTAGATTACTTAAAGCTCATCAAGAATATGTGTACATTGAACTTGAACACGACCATATTTTACTCATCTGGAAAGCAAGAACACGGAAGATAGTTTCACGGGTGTACAGTTCTAAAAAGAAGCTTTGTTCATGGAATCTACATTTAGGTTTAGGAACAGATAAAAAGTGGGGAAATTATTAATAGTGTTTTAAGCTAGACGCGTGTTTCTCGTGAAAATTTGGCCAAGGGAGACTATAGATTGGAGCTCAGACGAGCACTGCCATGAAAATAAAGATAAACAGAAAGGCTCGCAACGTCTATTTTTATAGAGGGGGTCGCATGGAAGAGAAAAGGGCATCCTCTAGTAGACTACGAAGTATTTTTCTGAACTCTGTCAAGGCAAGATTTTGTCTTTCTAGCAGCTCCTGTCCAGATGTCGTAACAATACTCTATCCTTGAACAGGCCTGGCTCTTATATATGTAGAGAATTGCAGCAGCAGTGAGATATCTACTAGATCGATAGAAGGATCCAACCATTGGCAACGGATTTGATGTACGCTTTCCATTTCAGATCAGAAATAAAGGTCAAGTCCAGAGGGTTGTCAATACATTAAGCCTCCCCAAGACGAGAGGCATTTATTTCAAGTCATGGCAGATGGGGACCAGCGCGTTAATTATTTTTAGATAGAAGCTTGGTTTTAGATTCATTTAAATAAAGCGGCCATCTTGTCCCCATTCTACCACGTACTCAAGAGCAGAGGAAAGCGAATCAGAGAAATATTGGTAATTTACACACTTTGATGTGCTGCCATAGATAATAGTATCGTCGGTATAAATTTCTACGAATGATCTAAGGATGTGATTTAAGACATCATTGATGAAGACCAGGAAAATACTTGGACCCAGGATGGGCCCCTGTGGGACTCCAGCATTAATTCTGTAAACTTCTGACTTCTGTCCATCAACCACTACTATAATGCACCTATCAGAGAGAAATGGCGTACTAATTGAAAATATATGTTAAGCTAAACCGTACGTGGAGATGTTATGTGTTAGACTTTTTATGCGATACCCTATCAAAGGACATTGATATGTCAAGAGTATTTTCTCTTGAAAGGAAGCCGCTATATAGACATTCTCTAATCATATTAGATATAACCGTAAGCACATATGTAGATCTAGCAGAATGGAAACCATATTGCATGTCACTAAGGAGTTTGTTTTTGCTGAGGTGGTTGACTGCTTCTCGATTAAACACAGAATACAGCAACTTATCCATGACACACAGGGACTTATTTGTCTGTACTGAGAGGGAGATTACGTAAGAATTAGCAGATAGAAAGTGATCAATTTTCTCAGATATGCTTTAAAAGATAGACACATCGCTGTTTTTCGGACGATAGAGAGCAAACAAAAACTTGTAACTAAATTTTACCTATTTTGTCTTGCTTTTTTGTTCTGTTCTGAAATCTATGTCAAATATGCTGTTAACCAATATCGTCATATTACATGTAAAACGGAAAGAAAAAAAGAGTCACCTATCTAAACGAGAACCTCCCAAATAAAAATCTTGAATAATTATCTAAACTCAAATGTAAATAATTATTAAGCCGACTTCAAAAATTGATTAAAGTTAATCATTGGATTTTAAGTATAAGGTGAAGCTCGAGTTATTCAAACTCGAGATATATAATGCCCAAACCTCCACGCGTAAAACCTGGAGGGGAGATAATCTTCCAAAGCGCCCTGAATTGATAATTGAGCACCGGACTTTTACTCAGTAGATATTAATAAGCCCATTGTGGTCATTCCACCCACTTTTTTTTCTTTTAATGGAGAGCAGATAATACAGTAGGTGTGTTATCAGCAGCCCCAGTAACTCTCGCTTCTCCTTTTTGGTCCCTCAGTCCTCATTCAAATGAGTGAAAAAGAGTGAAGAAAAAGCTGCTTTAAAAGTCGGTAGTACTTGGTAAACAATAGTCTGAGATGTCGGAAATTTTTTTGTCTCTATGTCTATCCTTGTGGCCATGTCACTAGTAACGGTGCTGGAGGTAAATGTTTTGTCTGTGCTGATGTTATCCGCCTGATAGTCAGGGACCCGAACCTTGGATTAACCACTAAGGAGGCTGTCCTGTCAGCAATCACAAAGTACTAGGACTGCTGTATTGCAATTTGGTGACTGGACTCTGGACCATGCAGTAGTCTCTGGTGGGGCCTCTCGATGCAATACTAGTGGGTAATTGTTACGGCTTTACCTTTTCATGTGCTACAAAAAAGATCCTGTCTTTTTCTCTTACTTTCCCTCTCTGTACTGCTCTAACCAAGTATGCCGACCTGTTCCACAAATCCCAAAACCTCAACACGAAACATCTACAGAAAAAAAAAAACTTGAATAAACCTAGAACCCCATCTTCCAACGTAGACCCCTACTACCAGGTCTCCTTTTCCAACATCAGGGGTCTACGTTCCAACATTCCAGAGGTTGAAACCCAATTACAGGAGACGACACCGGACATATTCTTTCTTAGTGAAACAGGAATAGGCCCGACCACTTCCCTAGATGAGTTCATAATTAACGGATACTCTAATTTAACAGCTAAATCTGACACCCAAGATCGCCATGGGCATGGAATATATGCTTACATAAAATCTGGCTTCCCATGTGGCAGAAATATCCCCAGAGAAGATCCTAATTTATCTTATATGTGTTTTGGGGTTGCACTTGCTTAAACCACTGCATATATATTTGCCCTGTATCGGCCCCACAACAGCGGAATTACTATCTTTAAGAGCATATCTGGGAAAATATACCACATCCTGTCTGCACACCCTCGGCTAACATCCATATCTGTGGTGACTTCAACGTCTATAATGTGGAATGACTGACCCACTGAAATAAGACGGACGATGAGGGGAGGTTCTGTCATGATTTTTTAATTGCTTATGACCTCACTCAGATTGTTCGCAAGCCCACCCGTGTGCCGATACTACAGGTCAATATGCAAGCCTCCTAGATCTTTTTCTCACAACTTGCCCTGAGCTATGTTCATGTTCCGTTCTTTCTCCTCTAGGATCCTCCGACTACTCCGTCGTATCAGTTGAGATAAAAATGAAATATAATAATTCCAAAGACGTACCGTTCCACCGTACTGTATACCGATACTCTATGGCTGACTGGGATAGCTTCCGTACATTTATATATGATCTACCTCTGCATTCCATGTTTAAAAGGGATGTGTCCTCAGTAGTATCCGACCTGACCGAATGGTTAAGCATATGCATATACCGATTCATACCATCTAAAATTTTTCAACAAAAACCTACCAGCCAGCCATGGTTCTCCCCAGCATGTGCTGCTGACATCGCGCACAAGAATAACTTTTTCAATAGCTACAAACTTAATAGATGCACTGAGACTAAAGCTGCTTTCAGGAACGCCAGCAACCCCTGTAAAAAAGTAATAAAAATGCAAGACAGCTATATGCTTAATCTGTTAAATCCAAAGTAACTGATCAGCGGTTTGGTTCCCACCAGTTTTTGCAAATAAAAAATAGGGTCCAGAACAGAAGTGTGCGTTCTATCCCAACCATTATCAATGGACCAGAGATAATCTTGTCAACTTCAGACAATGCCAAACTATTTTCCAAGAACTTTGCAGCTTATTCTACCCCATGCGACGAAGGCCATTAACTCCCCATATTCCCTCCTATTACACAGAACACGCTAGGTAACATACAAATATCTGTGTATAAGGTCGCCAAGCTAATCAAGTACCTTGATCCCAGTAAAGCTACTGGCCCTGCTGGCATCCCAATTATAGTGTTAAAAAGATTCAGCCACAGATTGCTCCCATACTTGCGAATCTGTTTAAAGGTTGCCTTAAGGAGAAGTGATTTCCAATACCCTGGAAAACATCGTCAGTATGCCCTGTATTTAAGAACTCAGGTGATGAGTCATCTCCCCTTCAGTACAGACCAATAAGTCTCCTGTGTGTCATGAGTAAGTTGCTGGAATTCATATTAAATAGAGAAATAGTCAACCAGCTCAGAAGAAATAATCTTCTTAGTGACACGCAATATGGTTTCCGCACTACAAGATCTACCGCAGATGTGCTAACGATTATATTTCATGGGATTCCAGCGCATTTGCTCCTAACATATCAAAGGCCTTCGACAAGGTATGGGATAAAGACCTACTAAACACGATTTCCATAATGGCCCCTTCTCTCTTCCTGATCTACCACAATCATCTCCCTAAACACATACTTAAATCATTCGTTGACATCTATGCTGATGACACGACCATCTACGGCAACACATCAAAGGTTGTAAATGAGAAAGCTCTCTCTGATTCTCTCTCCTCTATTCTCGAACGAGTGGTTCAGTGGGGGGAGACGTGGCTGGTTACCTTTAAGGCATCTAAAAGCAAAATCCTATCCTTACATCATCAACGCTCTTATCCCCATCTGGCATCTATTGAAATGGATGGCTCTCGTCTAGGAGAAGTCCCATGTTTTGACAAGCTTCTGGGCTTGACCTTCACCCCTGATCTGAAATGGAGCATGTGCATCAAGGCTGTTGCCAAGGTCGCTGGAAAGATGGTGGGACCCTTTACCGCTCCAGAAGATATCTCACTACTGATGTAATTCTCTTTCTATATAAAAGCCAAGTATGGCCAAGAATGGAATACTGTTGCCATATCTTGGCAGAAGTTACTAAACGCAGCCTATCCCGCCTTGAGAGAGTACAAAATAGACTTCGTGGCTTAGTGGGGAATGCCCTTTTCCCTTCCCTGCAACCTCTCTTCCACAGAAGAGACGTTGCAACCTTATCTTCGTTTTATCGTTATTTCCATTGCAGTTGCTCGTCTAAACTCCAATCTCTGATCCCTCCTCGCCAATCTTTTACGAAAAACACCCGTCTAGCTGAATCCACTGTCAACGACTTTCCCTACCCTTTATCTATGCCTAAATCAAAACGTAGATGCCATGAGCAAAGCTTCTTTCTTAGAACTGCACGCCTGTGGAACTCTGTTCTGTCCGCCTGCTTCCCTTCTAACTACAACTTGGATGCCTTCAATTCTAACATAAACAAATTAATGATGAAGCCCCTCCTTAAGTAGACACTTTAAATATTTACAGTAAGGTACTGTACTGACAATAACCCTTATCTCTGAGTGGCTTCCGGGCCTTGAATTAGTACAACCAGCGTATAGGGTAATTTTAGATCTTCTCTCGAGATGTCCCTACCACATTGAAAGTCATCTTTTTTATAGGCATATATCCCATGGCTACGGCAATTCATATTTCTCTCTCCCTCTCTCTCTTTCTCTTCCTATATATATATATATATATATATATATATATATATATATATATATATTTATATATTTATAAATATAAATATTAATTTTATTTATACAAACATTAATGGCTACATATGTGCATACATGTTTCTGTAATCACCCGCGTTGGGGGATTACGTCTTCAGGCCAAGAATTACCGTCGAAAGTAATATTTCAACCAAATACATTTTCCTATTTCGTTTGTCAAGTTAGAATGTAACCTGGGTGGGAGTTATAAAATACGGTGAGAAGACTACTGAGGTCTTTGAAGATAATAAACATCTTTTCCATTACCCTTTCCCCCTATCAAACCTATCTCTTGTTTTTATGGCATAAGGTACTTGAGAATTTAGTTTTTTTTTTGTCTTGGAGTCTGTAAATTAATAACATTAGCTATGGTCACTAAGTACTGGCCGGTGCCTTTCAATCAACATCCATCCACACCCATACATGCAACACACACACAACACACACACAGAACCCCCCACACCCACACACTCACGTTCACACATATATTCAAAAGCGAATATATGCTGTTCGCTTTTATTTTATCACAACACACGTACTGAAACTAGGCAATAACTCTAAACTACGCAGGAATAAAGCTTAAATTAAAATTAAAATAAGGTAAATAAAACAAAACAAAATAAATTAGAAAAATAAAAATTAAATTAAAACCAATAAACAAACAAAATATGAATAAACATAAAGCACGGAAGTTATCTAAACCCCACATGTACATATATATATATATATATATATATATATATATATATTAATATATCAATATACTTATAAACGCCTACACTTTGCTACACCCGCGCTTATATACACACACACACATACAGACATACAGAGACAAATAATGGCATTTTTCTTTACTTCAGTAGCCTGGTAACCCCTTCATATATGAAATAGTATGCTACCACACTCCAGACGGGTGCATATATATATATATATATATATATATATATATATATATATATATATATATATATTTATTTATTTATTTATTTATATATACACATACATACACACATACATACATATACACACATATACATAATATATATATATATACATATATATACACATACTCACACACATATATATATATATACCATACATATAAACAACATTCAGATATCCATACATTCTTGTAATCTATATTGCTACAACAATCATATACGAGACAGTCTATTTTAATAGTTCAGATATATATATATATATATGCATATACATACATATACATACATATACAAATACATACATATACAAACATACACACAGATATATAGATAAACATATATATATATATATATATATATATACATATACAAACATACATGCATACAAAAATACACTTATACATATATACATACTCACACAAATGTAGACATATATATATATATATATATATATATATATATGCACCCTGCCACCAAATGATACATCTAAAGTAGAAATAGACGTGAATACATTTACTACATAAATTCCTTTTTTTCTATCAAACTCCACATCATAGTTATATTTCATGGCCCCACCCGCTTGTTACATTTTCCTAAGTTGTAGGGTTTTTTTGGTTACGTAAAAATGTATACTACGTAAAAATTTATATTGAATTCAGCATGAAGTTCATAGGCCCATCTTCATATTAAGCAAGCACTCTTTCGATGGTTAGGCAGATATACATAAGATGTATAACGATGCAATAATATATATATATATATAATATAATAACACATGACAGAAAGCAGATTATTTTGGTTATACCAACTGAGTATATAAGCTTATATATTGTAGTACTTACCTTCATCTTTATTTATTCACCCTAATTTGCTTATTCCCTATTCTTTCATTTACCCTTCATTCCTTACTTTCTTTCATCTTGTTTTTTGTAATTTAATTTTCCTAACCAAGTATATAAAGATCATACCCATACATGCATACACCCAAAAATACGCATATGCATACATTATTACGAGGTTCACCCAAAACAATCTATTACTCGTTTGGTTCAAATATACCTTCATACAGGAACTTATTTAGGTTAGTCATATTATAACTGCTTTATGAAGTAGAATATTAAGCGACTTACGTAATCCATACGGGTATGATCATAGTTGCGACCTGACTTTTCCTCTTTGTGGGGGGGTATTTGATGGGGGTTAGTTGTACTCATAGTTGTTATGGTCTACTAATTTAGAGTTCTTTAAGTGCGTGTATTCTGAAATGTTTGCAGGATATAGCAGTATCTTGTTTAATATTTAATAATTTATCCCTGTCTTTAAACCTAGTTATCTCAAGTTTTTTCTGATAAGCATAATGGACATGGTGAGATCAATGAGTGGCAAGTATTGGCCCTCCTAATAATCTTCCATTCTATACAAGGTGTTTTATTTTCTCTAACTAATTTCCAGTAATATAACGATAAGGAAGTGTCCTTTTCATATGTTTGATTACTCATCGAGCGTGTATGTCCATAGAATCTATTTTTGAAAGTCATTTGGGTACTCCCTATGTAGAATCTTTCGTCCCTTGTGTTCTCTACCGGGAATATCTTAGCTTGTTTTACCACTGATGAGGTCAGACATTCATTTTTATTGGGCATTCCTCAGGCTTTTTACAGTTACACTTATTCACCGCAGTGTTTGCACTACTATTAAGACCTTCTCTATTAGTCATCCTTAAAATTCTTCCATTATGCGTTTTTATAATCTATTCTAAGTTATCACTACAGCTATAACTTAATTTTAATGAATTTTTATTAAATATTTTATGTAATATATTATTTGATGGGAAATGCTTGTTAATAATTTGTAAAAATTTTGTACCAAGTTTTGTTTTCAACATAATATTAAAGGGGGGGGTGTGAACCAAATAATTTTCCTACCACGATTTCTAGATATATTTGTGCTAGCGTTAGTTACTTTATATTTTATCTCTATGTCTTTATACCCACTATTTTTAAGTGCTGTATTATAAATAGCTTTGCAATAATATGAACTTTACTTCATTAGATGAATTGTTACTTATTCTACTTTCAATAGATAACGGTATAAGTAGCATACTATTGCATATATTAAGGGGTTACCACGCTACTGAAGTAAAGAAAAATGGCATTATTTGTCTCTGTATGTCTTTATGTGTGTGTGTATATATGCGCGGTAGTAGCAAAGTGTAAGCGTTTATAAGTATATTGATATATTAATATATATATATATATATATATATATATATATATATATATATATGTACATGTAGGGTTTAGATAACTTTCGTGTTTTATGTTTATTCATATTTTGTTTGTTTATTTTATTTTTATTTTTATTTATTTTTATTTATTTTGTTTTGTTTTATTTACCTTATTTTAATTTTAATTTTAGCTTTATTCCTGCGTAGTTTAGAGTTATTGCCTAGTTTCAGTACGTGTGTTGTGATAAAATAAAAGCGAACTGCATAGATTCGCTTTTGAATATATGTGTTAACATGAGTGTGTGTGTGTGTGGCGGTTTCTGTGTTTGTGTGTTGTGTGTGTGCTGCATGTATATGTGTGGATGGATGTAGATTGAAAGGCACCGGTCAGTACTTAGTGACCATAGCTAATGTCCTTAATTTACAGACTCCAAGACAAAAGAACTAAATTCTCAAGTACCTTATTCCATAAAAACAAGAGATAGGTTGGATAGGGGGAAAGGGTAATGAAAAAGATGTTTATTATCTTCAAAGACCTCACTAGTCCTCTCACCGTTTTTTATGACTCCCACCCAGGTTACATTCTAACTTGACAAACGAAATAGGAAAATGTATTTGGTTGAAATATTACTTTCGACGGTAATTCTTGGCCTGAAGACGTAATCCCCCAACGCGGGTGATTACAGAAACATGTATGCACATATGTAGCCATTAATGTTTGTATAAATAAAATTAATATACATGCTGTGTTCACTCATTGAGCACTATTTTGGTAGACACATGTTGTTTCATTGGATGTACTTCTAGGAAACTAAACTCTACTGGCTATATATATATATATACATATATATATATGTGTATATATATATATATATAAATATATATATTCTTTTAATGTTTCCATTTTTCGAATTATCCTTCTTATTTCTCGGAACTGGAATCTGTGCAAGAAATTCCGTAGTTTTCTACATTCATCCGTATTTCTATTGGTTGTTTTTTTTCAAGTACTCTCAACAAGGATGCATTAGTCGGCAGGTTTTGATAAATGTTTTCTTTACAATCTGGATGCTTTATATGCTTCAGTTAAAATTACATTAAAATGTCTTTTTTTTATAGCAACATATATATATATATATATACACATACAAGTATATATGTATACACACATACACGCACACATACATATATATATATACATACACACACACACACATATATATATATATATATATATATATATATATGTATATATATATATATATATTGATGGTTATGTACCCAGACGCTTTAAAATATTGTACTATTTTCAGAATTTACATTGTAAATTTTTGGCTTTTTAGTTATTATATACAGTACTTCCGGTATGTTTAGTCGTTTTACGTTTGAACTTATATGGATGATTTCTGTGTTTTAAGCTAGGATTTTTCTACATTATAATGTTGGCGGTGTGCATGTTGTTTTAGATGTTGGCAATTCCAGATTCGTGTGTCCTATGTAGCTGTTGTATTATTGGAGATGCGTTCCCACAGGGGACGTTTTAATTAACAGACTACATTGGTTTCATCGACTGATTTTTGTCTGAGTAGTGTCGTTTTAAATTATAAGCTTAATAGTTGTTCATTTCCTGTAGTAGAATATAAATATGATATTATTATCATTATCATTATTATTATCATTATTATTATTATTATCATTATTATTATCATTATTATTATTATTATTATTATTATTATTATTATTATTATTATTGACTGGGGATATATATCGATGTATTATATTTCATAATGATTTTTTATCTGATTTAATTTGTGGTGTAACTAGTTTGGAGAGAATATATTGGTGGAGGCATGGTTAACATTGTTATTATTAGTTTATTTTAGGTTTCTAAGTGTCTTTATAAAGAATTGGCGAATTATAGATTTGTTTGATATTTTGTAAATTGCTGTCATTTTTTACTCAATTAAAAGTACCTCATAAAGATACAAAAGAAAAAAAGTGGGGCGAAGAGGCTTATGGAACATTTTTGCACAGATTCGAATGAGAAATCAGAACATCAATTCGAAAAATTGAAACATTACAGAAAAAACTCATAAAGCAAAAACACTCCGTGCAATCTGCAATACTTGCCTTAATATATATATATATATATATATATATATATATATATATATATATATACATATATTATATATATATATTATATATATATATATTATATATACATATATATATTATATATATTATATATATTTGTGTGTGTATGTGTGTATGTGTGTGTATGAATCTACTGAAACAACCAAAATACAATTCTTAGACAAAACTCCCCCTTCGCTACACTAAAGAAATCTAATGCATGCTTCGATTCCACACAAAAGCGTATGTTTTTTTAATAAGGAAATCACCAGTTGCCAAGGCCCAGAGGCTACTCGAGCATAAGGGTTAAAAATTGTTAAAAAAAAATTAATATCATAGTAATCGTTAGAAGTGTAAATTTAGTGAATTGGATTACTTAAAGGGGGACGGCTCATGAAGAACTTGTTTACGTTGGGCTTGAAGACGACCATATTGTGGTCAACTGGAAAGCAGGTAAATGGAAAGGAGTTTTACATGTGTGCAGTTCTAAGAAAGAATATTTGCTCATGGAATCTAAGTTAAGGTTTAGGCACAGATAAAGACTGGTGGAAATTATTAATAGTGTTTTAAGACAGAGGAGTGTTTCTCATGAATGTTTGGCAATGGGAGAGGACAGATTGGAGATTGGAACGATAAAATAAAGACAGCCTCACAGCGTCTATTCTGTTGCAGAGGAGAGAAAATGGCATCCTCTGCAACGATATCTATTCTGAAATCTGTCAAGGCAGGGTGAAGTTTATCATGCATCCCCTACCCAGATGTGACAGCAATACTCAATCCTGGGACGTACATGGTTCTTATATAGGTAGAGAATTGTTTCAGCAGGTAGATATATACTTGATCGAAAGAAGAACCCCACCATTTTTCCAGCGACATTGGCAACATCTATGATGTACATGTTCCATTTTAGATCAGGAATAAAGTTCAAGCCCAGAAGCATGTCCAAACATGGGGCCTCGACAAAAAAGGACATTTTTTCTCAGCAGTAACATATACTATTTTCTTTGGATTTTCGCATTATTATTATTATTATTATTATTATTATTATTATTATTATTATTATTTCGTCATACGTAACCTTCTACTTTATCTATTTAAATTTTTATGACTATTATTATATTATTACCTATATCTAATATTTCTGTTTATCTATATCTATATATCTATATATATATTTATTTATACACACTGTGTTCCATATCCCTACGTTGTCACTAACATTATTTGATGTATTATTATAAATTTAGGTTAGTAAATTTGTTTGGTAATATGATTCCGTGCGAAAGAGCCTATATTGATGCATGTATGTGCATACATATGGCAAGGTCTGGTGCGGACGTTTGTAATTTTTATTTTCTACGTGCTATGCCTTAGAGAATAGGGCCGCTTGAAATATATTTTTTACTTCAGAATACCCTCATCACCTTGAACTTACTATTTTAAAAGCAGACATAATAATCTTAGCATATGTATATATATATATATATATATATATATATATATATATATATAGTAATTCATAAAATATATATGGCGATAAAGGTACACTGAATATTCGGCGTTTCATCCACTAAAGGATTCGTAAGGCTTATGCGCGAATTCTGTGGTTTTTATATATGTTGAGGATTTTAGTTAGCCAATCAACTTTCAAGTAACCCCCGCGCCCCTTCCTCTCAGCCAATATGAATGCATTTTATCGAACAAAGGATATGTTTTAGAACTAGGTTAGTGGTTTAAGGCATGGCCATTGGCTGATAGGAAGGGGCGCGGTGGATACTAGAAAGCTGATTGGCAAACTAAAATCCTCAACATATGTAAAAACGAGAAACAACCACAGAATTCGCGCATAAGCCTGACGAATCCTATAGTGGATGAAACGCCGAATATTCAGTGTAGCTTAATCGCCATATATATTTTATAAATTACTAACTAGCTCTACCTACGTATTGAGCACTTCTGAAGTAAATACTTAAAGTTTACGCATAGATCTATACTTTCGTATATTAATTTTATGTGAGTAAATGAAGTAGTTATATATATATATATATATATATATATATAATTAAATAAGAATAACAGTTAAGTTTACTCAAAAAATACAAGATGGCAAAACTATGGGAGCAAAAGTATTTGTTTTTAAATATATATATATATATATATACACATATTTGTATATATACATATATATATATAATAAAATAATAAATAAATTTCAAATATATATATACACCCACACACAC
Organism: Euprymna scolopes; assembly: GCF_053919585.1. Classification (NCBI taxonomy): domain Eukaryota; kingdom Metazoa; phylum Mollusca; class Cephalopoda; order Sepiida; family Sepiolidae; genus Euprymna; species Euprymna scolopes. Next base: position 2,161,023 of record NC_136485.1, read on the forward strand.
ACACACACACACACACACACATATATATATATATATATATATATATATATATATATATATATATATATATATATATTAGTTAACTAGTTATGTTGGCTTTACTTTTATTTGGAATATATTTCTGGATAATAATATTAAAACACAGCTCCCTTTTTATATAATCCATACAACAAAAAATATAGTTCAAAACTAAGAATTACTAAAAACACAGAAAAAATATTTGATGTCCCTTGTTTATTACTATGTAACAATGCTAGAGGACATTTTTATTGTAACCTGGTGCGTATAAATATTAATTTACATTTGATAGCGACATCCTATTTCCGTACTTTCATACTTGTTCTATCTCGAATAAATATTTCAGTTTTTGAGTAATGTAAGTGTAAGAGTATCTTGTGTAGGAGACGGTGAGACTCGTCGTGGGCGACGAAGCGTTTCACTGAAGAACCACAGCAACACACAGCAAACCAACAAACAATCACAGCCACGGCGCGAAGGCAACTTACAAAGCTCAGCTGACTGCACGAATAGACACGGAACCCAACGGTCACTGTACTGATCGCCACGAACGTCAGAACCCGACTGACTCGCACCTCCAATGGACCGATTTTTATTACTCAAGATGGCCTAGCTAATTTGCATCCCCGCGAGATCTCGCGCGATCCTGCGAGATTCCGTCTCTAATAAAAGCAGGCAGGCGCCATCTTGAAACTCTTTCTTCCGCTGCCCCGACCACAGGATCAGCCACCACCCCACACGCCAGGCACACACGGACCCTCTTGCGCCGAGGGCTACGGTTAGTCTCACACTCCCCCCTGGTCTCCAGATCACATACGTGACACGGCGGACGTGGCCGTTTGATTCGAGCACTCCTGCGGAGGGGTATTGCCGGGACTTCCTCATCGGAGCTCTCAGAAGTGGCATCGGAAGCATCAGCATTAGAGCTCGCAGTTGAGTCATCAGGTCCATGGGGCACAGGTTGGATCCATCGCTCATCGTCGGATGACTCGCTCCTTCCACTGCTCGCAGTTGAGTCACCAGGTTCGTGGGGCACGGGTTGGATCCATCGCTCATCGTCGGATAACTCGCTACTTCCACTGCTTGCCGATTGGTCAGCGCTTAGAGCGGGCCGGACATCCCTTACGTGGCGCGGAGTACCATCGACTAGTATGGCCTGTTCACTGATGACGCCGGTGACCCGCCCCCTCAAAAAGCTGCTGGTGCACCGGCCGCCGGGTGGCTTCACCCAGACGGTGTCTCCCACTTGGTACGTCCCCTGGGGTTCTCGTTGGTCGGGTAGACACACTTCAACGTCCTTGACGCGCACGTGGTAGTGATGAATCGCATCAGCAGGCGCACTGCTGCCAGTCACGGTGTCCTTAGGCGTTGTGTTGTATCTGTAAACCGCCTCCGCGATCGTACACTTCTTCCTGGCCGCGATCCTCTTCACGGTTCGGTGGCATCGCTCCGCTATGCCATTGCCGCTCGGCACATACGCGCATCGGTGTCGAAGGCGGATCCCCCAGTTGTCCATAAAATGCCTAAATTCCCTGCTGCAGAACGCCGTGTCGTTATCTGTGAGGATCTCCTCAGGCGGCCCCCTTTCGTAGAATATGGATTCCAATTCGTGGATGACACTGGTGGAATCCTGCCTTGCCAATTGGCGCCAAATCGCGAACCTCGTTGGCCCGCAGTCTATCAGCGTGAGGAAGTGTTGGCTGCCGTAGTGGGTTATATCCATACCCAACCGACTCCAAGTCGCGTCCATTCCCAGCTGTCCTTTCCGCCATCTGGCTGGGGCGGGGTCGATGGACTGGCACGTTTGGCACTCCCTGACCACTGCTCTTACTGCGCTTTTTGGTATTGATGGTCTAGCCAACTTCACAAAGTAGTAGGTCCGTTGCACTCCGGGGTGCCCACTGTCGTGATGTATCTTCCTGATTTCGTCCTCCTCGACGGAGGCAGCACACAGAGGCAATGGCTTAGCTTCTTTCTTCATAGCCTCATACCATCTCCGTGGTACCCGAGTGAGCTTGTCGGCGAGGTTGTAGTCCGAGGCGACGAGCACTACGTCTACGGACAGGTTGTACTCCGTCACCAGTTTTTTCACAGTCTCGAGCCTCCGTCTTATCAGCATTTCGCTGGCTGCCTTGGTGCGTGCCCTGGCCTTGCTCGTGAGTGTGTCCGACACCCAGTGGTGCACGCAAAGTGAGTCGGTGTGCACACGCAGTTTCTTCACTTCCCATTGAAGTGCCAGGTTAATGCCCTTTATTACAGCGTCGAGTTCTGCCAGGTTGATATGGGCAGCATCATTCGCCGGTCGCAGCCAGCAGGCATCCTCAACTACGGCCCCATCTTTCTCCAAAACTACACCGATCGCTAGAGAACTTGCGTCCACCCACACGCTCAGTTTGTCTCCCTGCACGCACCAGTCCCCTGTGGCGGGGTCATTCTTTTTCACACTAGCGACGGTCTCCTTTAACATTCGAACCAATAGTTCGTCGGTTATCTCATCGTCCCAGCCTTTGCTGACCGCATTTGCCCTCCTTTTTATGACGGCTGTCGCTGCACGAACCCATCCGCATACTGGAAGGTGCCCCACAAGTTTCCCGCACAGGGAGAACACGGCACGTCTTGTGTAAACGTCGGGTACGTCGGGAACTGCGGTTCCACGCCTCCACCTCAGGATCCCTCGCTCCTCTTGAACGCTCAAGCCCAATACGCGGGCACCATCCTCAAGCCGCTCAGAGTCCTTGCAGTTTAGACCAAACTCGGCAAGTTTGGATCTTACGCGCGAAGAGGACACGATATCTTCGTTCACGTATATATCGTCAATATACGCCGATGTTCCCTTTCTGATCCATTCTTCTTGTGACAACACGGCATTGACGATAGCCTTCATTATCTGGGGTGCTACGTTTAGCCCAAATCCGAGTCGCGTAAGACAGTATCTCTTCCCGGAAAACATCACTGTCTGGAAAGGCCACATCGCCTCGCCGATCCGGACCTGCAAATATGCTTTTCTCAAGTCCAGTAGGGACACATTGGACCCCTGCCGGCGCCACTCTCGAAGCTTGCTGGCACAGACGTCGGCGTCCGGTGTGAACGCATCAACGTGCGCATTCAACTCACGGTAGTCCATTACCGGCCTCACCTTTAACTTGTTAGGTTGGGCAACTGCCATCAGCGGTATCAGGCCCTTGGGGGGTCCAAGTTTGTCGTAGGGGTATGGAATCAGCCAACCGTTCTTAATCCATTCACGGAGCTCGCTTTCGTATGCAGGCCTTATCTGGTCGGGCATACGGTACTCTGCCACTTTGTTTTGTAGTTTGGCCGGTTCCTTGTCTTCTGACCACCTCCAAGTGGCGGTCCACGCCTTCTGTTGGTCGTCGAATTCCGCACTGAAGTCCGGCTGGTCGACTCTTAGTGCTGCGCACACCGGGGGCCTATCCTGAAACTCTACAACGCCAGCGCGCGTTATGCGCACGCCGCCCAGGGCTTTGATGGCATCGTAGCCTAGCAACAGGTCGAAACTCAGCGGTTTTTCGCGTGTCACCAGCGCTTCGACGTTGGCTGAGTTCCCAGTTCTTGTGCGAATGTGTACCACACCCACGCCGCAACACATTCGTATTTTTCCAGTGATGGTAGTTATCCTGACGTTCTTCTTTTTCCACGCCCGACAGAAGTCCGCACACACTATGGTGCGGGAGCAACCGGAATCAAGGAGGGCTGAACATAACGTGTCATTAACTCGGACCTGAATGACAGGGAGCGCCTTGTTTATTTTCTGTTCGGGGAAGAGGTCGGCACTGGCACCTTGTCCCCGTCCCCGTTTCCCGCACAGTCTCGGGCCATGTGCCCAGTCTTGTTACAGCGGTAGCAGCGAACAGCCGTCGACCGCCTTCTACAATTTCTTGCCATGTGGCCTCGCCCGTTGCATCTGTAGCAGATGACATCACCTTGCGGGCTGGGTCCCTGAGACGGTCCTTCGCCACTTGGTGGGGCCTGTGCGACAGCGACTACCGTTTCCTGCACCGTCGAGTCGTCCTTCATTATTGTCCTGGCTCTGTCCACTAGGTCACTCAGCGGTAGTGAGGACATGGTAGAGGTTGCTCGCAGGAGCTGCTTTGCTCCAGCGGGGAGTCCTGACAGGAATTTGTAGGCTAGGGCCCTCTCGGGAAGACCGCCGAACAACACCGTCAGCTTCTTAAGTTCGGCGAGATACACGTCCACAGTTTCGCCCAAGCGTATAGACCTCGTCTCAAACTGCTCCCATGCAGTGGCGGGGTCAGTGGCGAAAGCCCTGTACAACGCCGCCTTGATACTCGAGTAGTCACACTTCTCCTCAGCGCTGAGTTGCTGATATACAGCGAAGGCCCCGCCGGTCAGCCGCAGAGGAATCACGCGCTCGACATTTTTCACGCCGGACAACTGACAATGTAACTCGACCTTCTCAACCCAGCTGAGTACCGGGTCGGATCCGTCGAATTCCGGTATCAATTTTAGATCGAACCTATCCGCCATTGAAGAAAAGAAAACCAAGTTCGGAGTGGGGAGGCCGAAATAGCTTGTAAGAGTATCTTGTGTAGGAGACGGTGAGACTCGTCGTGGGCGACGAAGCGTTTCACTGAAGAACCACAGCAACACACAGCAAACCAACAAACAATCACAGCCACGGCGCGAAGGCAACTTACAAAGCTCAGCTGACTGAACGAATAGACACGGAACCCAACGGTCACTGTACTGATCGCCACGAACGTCAGAACCCGACTGACTCGCACCTCCAATGGACCGATTTTTATTACTCAAGATGGCCTAGCTAATTTGCATCCCCGCGAGATCTCGCGCGATCCTGCGAGATTCCGTCTCTAATAAAAGCAGGCAGGCGCCATCTTGAAACTCTTTCTTCCGCTGCCCCGACCACAGGATCAGCCACCACCCCACACGCCAGGCACACACGGACCCTCTTGCGCCGAGGGCTACGGTTAGTCTCACAGTAAGGCAATTCTGTTTTCTGTTTCTCAAGTTTGTGTTGAGTTTATTTCTGTGAAGGAAGTATATTTTTGTTCCAATTATCCTCATTTGACGCAACACTATGCGTAACTTGCGATTTTCAATTAATCATGCACCCGAAAAATGTCCAAATACATTAAAAGAAAATTAATTATTTAAAAACTATGGAAACAATAAAAAAAGTAACAATGCAATATTTTATTGTTTTAATATCCAGAAGTCCGTTTTCACTAATAATATACGTATTTATATAGGGCATTAAACACAGAAACTGACTTCTTACGGTTAAGGATAAGCATTGATATCACAGACTATGTTTAATCGATAAAGCCTTTAAATAATTCAATAGTTGAAGATTAAGTCCTAGATTTCTTAGTTGATCCACGTTTCTGTGTAAAGCAGATCTATCACTGAGCTCGTATTTAACAATTCTTAGCAGAAATAATATATTACAATTTCCAATAATTACTACAAATATTACAATAAGTGAAATTATAAGAATGACATCAGAATTGTGAAAAAATTAATATAAATGTGTAAAATATACTTCCAATAACAAATATCATAATCCAAGAATAAATTCTGAAATACAGGAAAAGAGGCGAAGTATTAATTATTCAGTTAATTATTCAGTTCAGAACAAATATAAATACAATTAGTTATTCTCAAAAACTGATCAATAAAAGGAAATAATGAATAATCACAATTTATTCAATCTACAGGGTGTTTCAAAAGTCTTGGGAACATAAAGATTTTTAATAACTCAAAAACTATTAGGAGTTAAAAAATGAAATTAGTACCGTTGGAAAGGTTAAAGTTTCAAGTTTTGTGGGGAATCTTCAAACTTGCTCAATATGAGCACCATTCGTCACACGGCAGACATCTAGTCGATAGTCCATTTCCTGCCAAACGCGTTCCAGCATCTTGACGTCAATGCTTCCCACAACTGCCGTTATTCGAGCCTTTAGTTCGTCAATATCTCTTGGAAGGGGTGGCACATAGACTTGTTGCTTGACAAAGCCCCAAAGGAAAAAGTCACACTCAGTACCCCATATGCGAGTGCTATGCTTGTTAACTTTGCCATTCAGATAGAAGGTCGCCTCATCGCTAAAAACAAGCCGGTCATCAAAGCCGTTATCTTCCAACTTCTCTTGCATTGCAATGCAAAAGTCACGGCGAAGTGGCTTATCAGTGTCCTTCAACTTTTGGACCAACTTGAGCTTGTAAGGTACCATTTGCAGTCGTTTCCTTAAGACACGCCAGACAGTTGCTGGAGCAAGCTGAAGTTCCCTGCTGGCTCTTCTCACTGATTTACGGGGGCTCTGCTGAAAGGCTTCCGGACTTGCTCAACTGCATCTTCTGAAGTTGAAGGGCGACCTGTTCGCTTAGTTGGGCACAAACACCCATCTTTCACAAATTTAGCATGCCATCTTACAATGGGTTTCCTTTCAGGGACTTCTTTTTTAAATTTCCTGCGAAATGCACGCTGAACACATGTCCACGATTCAGTCTTTGCAAATTGGAGGACGCAAAACGCCTTGTCTTGTTTAGAGAACGCCATTACTGCACATGGAAAGATAAGACGAAAATCATTAGTATGACCAAAAACTTGATTAAGCAAGCTTTAAAATGACACCAGTTTCATTTTTCTACCTGGAATAGTTCATGAGATATACGCATTTGTAATGTTCCCAAGACTTTTGAAACACCCTGTAATATAATTTTGTTTCGTCAGATGCTTTTTGTTAATTAGCTTTCCATGTATTTATTTCTAATAATGTGTGTGTCAATTTACAACTGCGAGCAGTGATTTTGCGGATACATAATCCTGCCAAAATAGACTTTTCATACTGCCATATTTAAATTTAAAGTTTAAGTTTTCTACAATTTATATTAAACACGTAATGAGAATAAAACAAAACCAGGACTGGGGGTGTCTTTATTGTTTCAATTTGCTGTTACTCATTTAAGCAATGTTTGTTTTTCTCTTTCTTCAATTTTTCTGTGGCGTTTACCCAATAATTGCATGTTATGTAATTTTACATAGGAATCCTTCAAGAGATATTGTAATATACGGCATATAACATCTTTGGACTGTGCAAAGAATGTAGTTGCACAACGCTAGGGTTCTATATATATAATGAACACAGGTATATATAATAATAGAAGCAACTGTATACCATTTTATATTAACAGAAATTTCTACTATAACGATATTTAAGCGTTGGCCTTTTCATATCTAGCAATATTCACGCGCAGGTGGGTAAACTTGTGAACTCGTTGTATGACCTCGCCAATCGTTCACGAAAAACACCTGTCTAGCTGAAACCACTGTACAAAAATTTCCCCACTCTTTATCTGTGCCTAAATCAAAACATAGATTCCATGAACAAAGCTTCTTGTTTAGAACTGCACGCCTGCCGCTTACCTGTTTCCCTCCCGACTTCAACTTGGATGTCTTCAAGTTCAACACAAACAAATCCCCGATTAACCATCCCCTTAAGTAATGGCTTTATCAAATCTCCAATACTATTACTGCGATACTATCCCATTGATAATTGTACACACAATAACCCTTATCCCCGAGTGGCTTCAGGGGCTTGATAAGTGGTGACCTCCATATAAACAAAATGACATTTTATAGCTCTCACACAATTCTCTATGTCTGTGAGAGTCCCATACACCTGCAAAATCCTCTTTCCGACATCTACATGCACATAACAACCCAACGTAATTTTCTAATATGTGTATATATACTAGCTAATTTTTGCCCAATCGTCACCGTAAGCCTCCAACTATGTAAGGATGGGTTCTTTTATTTATCAACATATTTATCATTTTCTATGATTAATCAACATTTTTTACATCTATTATTTATCAACATTTTTCACCCAATAAAATAATTGCCTTCTTCCAAATGAAACGAAATAGTGCTACCTCGATCTGAGTGAAACTAAACCTGACCGCAGTTGCTAAAAGTTGAGATCCAACTTCAGTTTATCTATGTATAAACCTATAAAAGTTAGAATGTGTATTTGTGTAACACAATTTTCAAACTATATATTCAACGAGTTTTGCATTTACAACTTTGTTTATATGGTAATCAGACATGTGAAAACTATTTTACTCAGTGTTGATCCGGAAAAGAGTCTGCTAAGGGTCAAAATTGAAAGAGTCCATGTGGAGGAATTAATATAGAATATTCATGCTTATTTTGCGATCGGCAGCGCCGGGCGGCCTTGTAGTAATTAATAAATATAAATTGCAATTAGTAGTTGCAACTACAATATATTTTTGTATATAGATAATTGTCGGTTGCAGCTTCAAATTAGTAGCATCACCGTTTTGTCTGCTAGAATTGAGTCTCATGTGACGTTAATAGTTTACGGCTTAAACAAGCGTGTTAAATAGGTTACATGATAAGGGGTGTCCTTTTTTCATGTAAGTATAAAAATAGAGAGATTTAGTTAAATGTAAAAATGAAAAAGAATAGACGAAATTCGAACCTCGTAATTTAGGTTTAGAAACAGATTACGAGAGAGTATTAGCAAATGGAATGTTTTTACCATATTGGAAATATTGGTTAATGGGAATATAGGTTAAAATTCCTTTTGTAAACAAAGGAAAAAGTTTTAGACACGCATTTCCAGAACACGTGAAAGAAGACACATGTTTTAACATGTGTGTGACGTCATGGAAAATGGATAGTTCGCGATATAGTTGGAAACTTGACAGTTAAGCAGAGAGAGAGTCAGAGATAGTCTGGGAGGGAGTCTGATAGAGAGCCTGAGGACGAGAGACGACAGTCTGGAGTCCAGAGATGGGAGTCGAACGTCTGGAAGCGAGACGGTCACCTTTGAAACAGAGAATGTAAAACTTTGAATTCCTGACTAAGAAAACCACGACAGGTCGAAGAAGAAATAAACCCATCATGTGTTTTTATAAACATCGTCTTTGTGTTGTAATTCTACCAAAAAGGTAAAGTGAAATTGTAATTATATGTCTTATATATCATGTGTTTTAAAATGTATTTACATACACAATGTCTCGACATATCATATCTACAATGTGAACACTAAGACTGTCTCAACACTCAAAGAGCTTCTACACTTCTAAGTATGAACATTTTATATATATGAATCTTTTCATAACACGAACACAGATAGCAACAAATCTCTTAATAAGACTCCTGTAAGCCAAATAAAATTTGGAGGCGTAAGCGACCAGACCATCCAGCAAGGGTGGGTTTAAAAAAAAAGCACTTCGCTTTCCACGGAAAAATAAAAAAAAAGAAAGACAACGTTTTAAACGTGTCCAAGACAATAAAAAATAAATAAAAAATAATACCACGGAAAAAAATATGACACGATCACAGAAATGCCAACAAAAAACAAAAAAAAATTGAACACACACGCACACAGAAATCTAAAGTTTACAAGAAAATATGAAAAAAAGAAAAAAGGCGGTTATTCAGTAATGAATGATACAAGAGATACGGTCAGCTAAAAAAAAACCACGAATATTTCATTCATAAATAAAATTAAACCAAGAGAAAAATTGTTGAATTCGGATAATATGTATTGAAATATACGGCCGCACACAAATAGAAAATAGGACAGTGTGTAATTCATAAGAATGTGTGTTAATCTCTGAATTGTTTAGAGTTAAACTGTCAATCATAATAAAAAACAATTTAGTGTCAAAAGTCGAAAGTTCTTTTCAAATTCTCGTGTATTAAAAGAAACAATAAATAAATAAAATAAAGTACACTATAGCAAAAAAGAAGGATGCCGAAATGAAAATAAAATTCATGCATTGTGAATATTTTCGGCGTTTTAGTGTGTTTTAATTGTTTTGGTCTTTGAAAAAGGGACAATTGTTTGTTTTGTGTTAACGGACTTTTGAAATGTATAATGCAACGCATTTTTATTTCATTTTTTTTTGTTTTGTTGCAAAATGTTTAAATGTATTAACGTATTTTCTTTTGAAATAGTGTTGATGTTTAACCATATTGTAAATGTGTACTTAATGTAAATGTTATTGTTTTCACAGCAGGAATTCAAAGTCATCAGTAAATATACATTAGATTTAAACAGTCTAGGAGAAAATAAAACTAGTTAAGACATATGGTTGGCTTACAGATTCAGTTAGAATTTTAGAAGGGGGAAATAATTAAATTTACGTAAACGGGTATTTAGAGCGTTTTTAGATGTTATAAGCCGTAAGAAAGATGTTTTTGTTAACATTTGGTTTTGTTTTTGTTTTTTTAGAGATCCTAGAATTTTTTTCCAAGACTTGGTAGGGATTGATAAGCACAACTCGCTAAAAATATGATGACCATCTAAACATAAGCTTAAACCAGGCTTAGAGTCAAACAAATTCAACTTGCCTCCTCCCTTGAGGCTTGCATTCACAAATATCCGTGGACTTAGAACTAATTTAGCTGATGTTGAAGCATTTCTCCTAACAAACGCCCCGGATATCTTAGCACTATGTGAGACTAACCTACACTCCACCATCCCCTCTAACTACTTTAACATGCCTGGATATCTTCCACTTTGCCGTAAGGACTCTGACAGACATATGCAGGGACTTGGAGTTTACATTCGTAATACCCTTCCCTTGACTAGAGAAACAAACCTAGAAACGGATGATCAAGCCTTTATGTGCTTTAGACTAATCATGCAACACAACATTAGCTACTTTTACTTTCTCTACCGCTCTCCCTCGACCCAAGACTTCACCATAATAAACAAAGTATCTGACAGCATAAACACCGCACTCTCCTTCGACACTAGCGCCCAAGTACATGTATTTGGTGACTTTAATGTCCATCAAAAAAACTGGCTTGGATTCTCTACTTACACAGATGCAGCGGGCAGCGCAACTCATAGCTTCTCTGTATCTCATTCCTATCGCAAATTGTTACTTTTCCAACCCGTTTTCCTGATCAGGAAGAACAACACGCATCACTTTTAGATCTGTTTTCGACCACAGTTCCTGATGATTGCGTAACGAAGGCCCACAGCAAACTTGGGAACGCTGATCAGGCAGTGATAATGGTTGAAATCGCCCTAAACTCTAGACCCAAAACTGAAGAGCCAGTGCTCAAAACAACGAGATATTATAAAAAAGCTGACTGGGAAGCCATCAAAGATCTTGTCAGAGACGCCCCATGGGGAAATATATTTTCTCTTCCTGCTGAACAGTGTGCAACCGAGACCACTGAATGGTTCAAAACTGCAATCGAAGCGCATGTTCCCATGCGGAAATTCTATAGCAAGCCCAACTCTCCCCAATGGTTTACTACGACATGCGCAACTGCCATTGCTCAAAGGCAGCATGCATTCCGCAGGTTTAACCGACATAAGTCCAATTCAAAAAGACAGAAGTACATAGAAGCTAGAAGTAATGTTAAGAAAGAAATAGCGACAGCTAAGAGGGAATTTACCGATCCCACTAAAAACGCAACGAAGCACAGAAAAGTAGGAACTCGTGACTTCTGTAAAATCTACAACAGTGTAGTAAATAATGGGCAATCACCAATTCCCCTACTAATCAACAATCACGAGGTTGTTTGCTCAGCAACCGAAAAGGCTAACATGCTTGCCAGTCGGTTTGCCTCAAACTCCACACTGGACCCTTCCAACCACCCCCTACCTCAATATCCCATGGGGACAGACGACACGCAAGACGATCTGAAAATCAACCCTGCTCAGGCTATCATAAAAAGCCTTGACACTTCAAAAGCATGTGGACCCGGCCTCATCCCAGCTGTGCTATTAAAAATGTGCTCAGCCGAAGTAGCTCCAGTTCTCTCCAAACTCTACAACAAATGCCTTAATGAATCTTGCTTTCCGGGCTGTTGGAAAACTGCTTCTGTGGTACCAGTAGTCAACAATTCTGGCGAAAGAACTGACCCAGTAAATTATCGCCCTATTAGCCTCCTCCCACTTTTTGCCAAAATATTTGAGACCTTAATTAACCATGCTCTAGTCCAGCACATTACAGATGCTAAACTTCTGACCGACCAACAATATGGATTTAGACAAGCCCGTTCCACGGCAGACATCCTCACTGTAATCTCTGAATTCATATACCATTCACTGGACAAAACGTGAGAGGGCAGATCGGTAGCTCTAGGTATATCTTAGGCTTTAGACAGGGTATGGCATGATGGTCTCCTCAGGAAGATTAGATCATACGGTATCACTGGTAGAATACTTAACATAATTAAATCCTTCTTAGATAAGAGAAAAATCCAGGTTGTCCTCGACGGTCGTACATCTAAACAATATGATATAAATGCGGGAGTGGCCCAGGGATCTATCCTTGGGCATCTACTGTTCCTGATATTCATAAATGACCTCCCCGACAAAATTGCCTATGAGATGGGTATATATGCGGATGACACCACACTCTATAGCAGGCACGACAGGAAAACAAATGAACATATATCTAAAGTAATGGCAGAAACACTAGAGGATGACCTTCAATCTCTAGTGGAATGGGGACAAAAATGGATGGTAACGTTCAATGCCGCAAAGACTAAACTGGTTTCATTCAATAATTACAAGAAACCTTCTCTACCACCTATAGCAATGGCCAACGACTCTTTATCTGAGAGTACGTCTCTCAAGCTCCTTGGCCTAACGTTCACAGGAAACATGAGTTGGAACAATTACATCGAGGGCATTACCAGGGCTACTGCGAGGAAGGTGGGCTCTCTCTACCGTGCTAGAAAACTTCTAACACCCGAAAGTATCCTGTACCTCTATAAGGCCACTATTCGCCCATGTATGGAGTATTGCTGTCATATTTGGGCTGGTGCATCGGCTACTTGTTTCTCACTTCTTGACAGGGTTCAAAAGAGAGTCGCAAATCTGATAGGCTCTAAACTGGCATCTAAGCTTCAGCCTCTCTCCCATCGTCGAAACGTTGCATCCCTCTGCCTGTTCTACAAGTATTTTAATGGTGAATGCTCTTATGAACTGCAAGCACTTGTGCCCCCACGCCGTGAACACCCTCGACAGACCCGACAAGCTGCAAAATCCCACCCCCACACTGTAGAGATCCCTAGATGTAAAAGATCTTTCTACTCCAGTAGAAACTGCTAGACTTTGGAATTCCATTCAAGGTCACTGCTTCCCCAACTGTACTGACATGCATAAGTTCAAGTGCAACGTGAACCAACATCTTGCTGCCCAAATCTCTAAAAAGGACCCCACTAGATGTTTCCCCTGATAGTAGCCCCCTACACCAAAGTGGCAATGTGACTTGTTTGGGGTGAAAATGTAAAAATAAAAAAGATGTGCTCCTATTCGAAAAATTTGGGTACCTGTGTTAATTAAGTGCTTAAAATAAGCTGGTCGCACACGACGACTCCAAGCAAGTGGTAAGACTTGGCTTGATGAATAAACAGGCGTTGGAAAGAATACGAAAATTCTTAAAGGGACCAGTAAACCAATGATAGGTAGTCCCGAGGCAATCACATATAGCTTAATGGGGTGAGAGACTGGCAGAAATATATCGTAGATTACGTAAGAAAGATATAACTTTGTATTTTTTTGTAGAGAGGCATAAATATGGGATATATCTACTGGATTTTGGAAGCTCTGGTGACAGAAGAGACAATCACAAGAAATTGGGCTATTAGATAAAATTTAGAGTGCAATTTAGGTATTTGGCGCAGGAAAAAGGTGTTAGTTAGTTAGGGGTGATATTTCTAAATCCTCGTCGAAGTTTCGGGAATCCAAGCAATGGAAATTCGAGTGAATCCATATTAGAGAAAAATGTATATCTTGATAGTTAAAGCCAACCAAGAAGATTTGTTATGAGCTTTGGTATGTCCCTTATAAGATAGTTATAGAATAAGAAAAAAAAAACAAAGCCATACTTGATAAGACTAACCATGTGAAAAGAGACGATCAGGACACGAAGGGGGTCGTCAATTTCGAGGGAGGTGGAAACCTCTAGTCTGCGGCATATGGGTGGCTGGAAAGTAGCTGATGTGAATCATAGTTAAAGACCCTACACCCAACAATTAAACGCCAAGAAGATCAGAAAGGTTCTGATCTTATAAAACTATAATAATTGTGAAGTCGGCCGAGAAGGGCTGACTGAAATAGATTTTTTTTTAGCCTGATCTTTCCTAGCCGGGTGGTTGTGTAAATGTAGAAAAATAATGTACTAAATTTAAAAATGAATACATTTTTTGTGAAATATGGAAGGGAGGGATATTACATGATAAGGGGTGTCCCCTTTTCATGTAAGTATAAAAATAGAGAGATTTAGTTAAATGTAAAAATGAAATAGAATCGACGAAATTCGAACCTCGTAATTTAGGTTTAGAAATAGATTACGAGAGAGAATTAGCAAATGGAATGTAAAAAACAAACCATTGTTTAGCTTAGAGATAAAATAGTTTTAAGAAAAGAATGTGCATTTGTCAATTCTGTTATGAAATTCAATTGAAGAATGCAACTATAAGATAATTTAGTAAACATGTTTTTAACATATTGGAAAATTTGTTTAATGTGAATATAGGTTAAAATTCCTTTTGTAAACAAAGGAAAAATTTTTAGACACGCATTTCCAGAACACGTGAAAGAAGACACATGTTTTAACATGTGTATGACGTCATGGAAAATTAGAAGATCTCGATATAGTTAGAAACTTGACAGTTAAGCAGAGAGAGAGTCAGAGAGAATCTGGGAGGGAGTCTGAGAGAGAGAGAGCATGAGGACGAGAGACGACAGTCTGGAGTCCAGAGATGGGATTCGAACGTCTGGAAGCGAGACGGTCACCTTTGAAACAGAGAATGTAAAACTTTGAATTCCTGACTAAGAAAACCACGACGGGTCGAAGAAGAAATAAACCCATCATGTGTTTTTATAAAGGTCGTCTTTGTGTTGTAATTCTACCAAAAAGGTAAAGTGAAATTTCCATTATATGTCTTATATATCATGTGTTTTAAAATGTCTTTACATACACAATGTCTCGACATCTCATATCTTCAATGTGAACACTAAGACTGTCTCAACACTCAAAGAGCTTCTACACTTCTAAGTATGAACATTTTATATATATGAATCTCTTCATAACACAACCACAGAACGCAACATCTCTCTTAATAAGACCCACTAAGACTGCACTTTTAATAAGTCCTAACAACGAACAACAACAACCACAATAATAATAATAATAATAATAATAATAATAATAATAATAATAATAATAATAATAGTAATAATAATAATAATAATAATGAACTATATAATAAATAGTGCATTATCTATCACCGCATCAAATTACTGATCCCTATTGTTATGGCGCCTATACAAGACTCAAGAATAATTTACTGTGAACCTCGTTATCGATCGAACTAAGATCGAACGAAATTCGTATTAATGAGCTCGCTGTAGATGCAGCCCTGACATTACCGAATTGTCTTTAACACAGTTTTGCGGTCATGTGTAGAAACATTTTAGTGGGTTTCATTTGCTATTTGTTCATTGTCTTTACGCATAAAAACACTGTATTTTCATTGTCTCTGCTATCAACACATTCAAGTTTTACTGGACTTTTTTTTTAGGATGTGACTAATGTTTATATAAAAATGATTAAACCTGCACATTCTATAATGATTTTTCTACACAAGAGTTGACCATCTTATAACACGTGTTTGTTGATTTTTTGTAAGCAGTAAAAGACAACGGCAGGTAATTATAATAAAATACTTTACTAGTAAATATATTACGTCGTCTGCCACTTCAGTATCTGTTTCGTATATTTTTACGCGAGGCACCAAGTATTTCAGCATTTTATTGACAATATGGTATGTGGCTTATATTTTGCACGAGAAACATGTGCTAAGTTCTTATTTAGATATCTAGGTGCAGTTCTATTAAGCGTGACAAACATATTTTTCTGGCTACAAACTTTGTATTTATTTTGTCAGTAATCATAGAGATACTTTAACATTTCCTTAAAATGCATTACATGGTTTCATGATCGAACTACTTTTTATTGACTTACATATAGTTTTTGGGCAAGTCGAACACTTGCATGTGTTTAATTTCAGAGTACGAAGATATGTTTTCTTATTGACTGCGTGGTATTAAGAGCACACTAGTATCAGGCGATCAGTTATTATCTGATACGAGATGACCAACAACAAATCATTGCATCATTTCTCACCCTGTTTTAAGACAGCATTTTTCGGTTCGGCAATAAGATAAGTTTCCGGGCAAAGATTACTGTTTCAGCCGAATCAAATCGTCTTTTCATCTGTCAAACGTCTCATTAGGAAACAAATTATTTTCAAATTGCTTTGCCCAATTATAATTTAATCTTGTGAAACTTAGAACCACCAGAGTTTTGTACTGGCACATTGCACTATGTTAACATTCGTAGGACGAAAATTTGTGCGAATCTATAACCCTTCGCCTATTTTACATCTGGCGTTTCTACCATTTATCATGAACTTATTTCTATTTTGTCCGATTTTGCACATCTCATAATTGCACATTTCATGAATTTAGCACATCTCATAATTCTAATAAGAATACTGGTTCCTTAAGCTAGCCTTTTGATCAAATATACAACGTTACACTATCGCAAAGGCTTACTTCCTATTAATAATATCAACAATAGATATATGAGCTTATTTTTTAAGATACAATACTCCGGATGCCTACATTTATCCTGATGGAGTTAATAAAACTTTGCTAACAAGTCTACGTTACTCTAACTGTAAAATTTCATCCGTCATATTTTGCATTGCCGCAAAGTTCTCGCTTAAAAAATAGTTGATTCCTTGGTATGGACAATGAGACGTCCCGTTTCAACCGAGGTATGTCTTGACGGGATATCATTAAAAATGGTTACCCAAACAATTATTGGAAAAATATTAAAATCTGTATCTCACAGCAAACATTTTGTGATGGTTACTATAGCTATAGAATCAATAATTAAATGCAAAGAAATATGGGAATTAATGAAACGAAAATGGTTCATATATTTTTGAAAAATTGGTGTATATTTTGCAAATTCTTCGTAAAGATTTCTGATAAAAACAAAAGTTAAAATTTAAAACAAGTAGTGCGATGATAACCTGGAAAATATTTCTACGAAAAAAAATCAAAATATATAGTTCGTCTTTACAGTCAATAAATAACTTTTATTACAGATATTAAAAAGACGGGAGATAAGTTTTATTTTTTACAATAACTTTGATGTGTCATTTGTTTTTCAATATATCACCATAATATTTACTATTGATTTAATACATAAAAAGTCAGGTTACTTTTTCCAAGAAATGTTCTAGATTGATAAATATTCGTTTTGCGTTAAACACATTTTATGGAACACGGTATACATTTGTGGGTTCAAAAAGATCATATGAGTCACTCCATTTACTAAAGTATTGACAATAGCCAAGTTTGCTTGAAGGCAATATAATAAGCGATGTTTAACGCATTTTTGTGAACAACCATTTGTGTAGAACTTATCTGAAAAGAAAAAAATGCTCAAATACGTTCCTGGTTTTTACATGAGATTTGAATGTTTAGAGGCCAAAGTTGCTATTTTCATTGTTGTAGATAAATAAAATACGCGTTTGTTTGAACAAGTGTTATTTTCTATTCTCTTGCAATTTATAGCTATTTGGACCTTGGGGCTGTTTGGTCTCATGATTATGCACACGCTGAACTGCAACTTGCGTAGATATTTTCTTCAGATTATCTTTGAGAATTTCTCGACATCTATTGTTAACATAACAAGTTTATCAAATGTTTTCAATTCGAGAGGATTCCTTCAAAAACCAGTATCTACCTACACCAGCTCACCAGATATGAACGCGTGAAAAAACTCATATATATATATATATATATATATATATATATATATTATATATATATATATTTAATATATATATATATTAAATATATATATTATATATATTTATATATGTATATTTTATATATTTAATATATCATATATAAAATATATATATATAATATATTATATATATATATAATATATAATATATATAATATATATATATAATACTGAATCAGTATATTGATATAAATCAAACTGTATTCTCATATGCTATTAATATCATCGTCATATGAATTTCTGTAACATATTTCAATAATATATAATGAAGTTGAATTGATACATGATAAACTAGGTGAATACAACTTAGTGTTATGTTATATATATATATATATATATATATATATTTATGTTACTCGGAGTCATTTCGTACTCAATATGCATCTGCGTTCATGTATAAACATCTTACCTTACATGACACATTGGAATTAAACATGAACATCCCACAAAATATCAAACTGTAATAATAATAACTTCATATTGTAAGAGACAATCTGGCAACCATGCACGAGAATATTAACGCAAATACCCTTTAAATTAACTTCATAAAATGTACTCATCCATGTAACAGAGCGCGGGCGTGCGTATGGCAATAGCAGCAGCAACAGCTAACCAATGCAAATGACCGAGCTATGTTCGAGGTGACATTACAGCGAGGAAGAAGCAAGGAAAAAAGAGTTAAAGAAAGAAAAAACGTTACCCAGAGCGACACATAAGTGTACGTATTATACATATGGGCCGGGAGCAACGGATAAAAACGTGTACTTAACAAGTCGGACTAAGTAGCACGTGTCTGACACGGCAGAATCTTCTTAAGCACATTGGAGTTCAAGAAGTCTTTTAAAAAGGAGACAAGGCGTTATTCTGGCTACTACCCGTAAATAAATGGTTGTTGCTTTATAAAAAATAGAATAATTAGAATTTATTTTATTGTCTTTGTTTTTGCAAGTTTAACTTAATGCTTGAGAATGATTTTAAAGTTTTTTGATAGAATAATAAAACGGAGACAATAATTTACATATGTGCAAAATGACTAACACGTTGATTAATGATTCGGATTAACTGGATTATACTGGCAGCTAATTTTGATTTGGTTATTATTTTAAGTACATTACAGTGGATATATAGCATAATATTTCCGTTATGTGCATATTTCACTAATTCCTATTTTTATGACGTTTCCTGTATAGGTTCTCCTAGTTGACATATGTTTCCCAAATTAGAAAATACACACAATTCTTCTCCAAAGCTTATAATTAATATGCTTACTTTATTTTGCCTCAACGTTTTAATAAGTCGGTATAATCTCTAGTGTATAATCTTATAGTATATAATCTGTAGTGTATACCGCGTAACGTTAAATGTTTTATTAGATCCTTGCTATACATATGTATAAGAAGATTTGACGAAGTAAAATTTAATATAACAATAAATAAATTAAAATCCAGAATTTAGAGTTCGTGTGAATAGATTTTAAATTAAATACATAGAAATTATAATTCTCGACGGGTGTGCTGGTCCCTTTGGTTGCTAGTTAGGAACTTGGTTTTCTTAAAGTTTGCATCATCTGGGTTGCAGGTGGGTTTGGGTATTATTAAATTCAGCTTTATTATTCAGTTTTTCTGGCTTCGTCCAGTTTTCTCAACTTGGCCCCCAGCATGATATCCTTTAGGGGCACTTTACTTGAGTGCGGCGTCGGGCCAGTTCGCTCCGGAGGCGCAAGAAAGGCCTCTTTATTCTCTCAAAACCTAACGTACTCTAAGCCGTTCTTTCTTCGATGACCAGCCTTGGGTGGGCGCCGGCAACAGATATTTCTCGCCCGGCGACAGTCAGGCCGTCTGAAAATTGCTTACGTTCCCTGGACGATAACACTCCTTTTTTCTTGAGGCGTCCTTCTTTTCTGAGAGCATTCTCTCCGCCTATGGTCTGCCTCTCCACACCACAAACAGCTTGCCTGCGGACATGTTCTGACCATATGGCCAGCAATGTCCGCACGTCCAACAATGCAAGTTTTTTTTCTTCACGGGTCGCCCCCCCCCCTTATGCCATGGGCAACCCATCGGCGTTTGCCTAGGCCGTTTTCAGGATGGGTTGTACCAGGGTGATCTTCCTTCCCATCCTCTGTTTCGGGCCCTCTTTTACGTTCCCCGAGATTTACCCTCAGATGGAGGTCGTTGAGCTGGTTTAGTACATCGGCCAATTCCTAGGCGACGGTCTTTTGCATTCGTGCACCATTTAGTTTCATGCCCGTGCCAGCGACACTTCCTACAAGAAGGCTGTAGATCCCAAGGCTTAGCTCGCCATCTGGTCAAGCATTCCGCAGCTCGATGGCCCTCATAGTCACAGCTAAAGCATACTAGCCCCAATCGTGCAGGAACGGGCTTATAGTGCCCATATCGTATATCCCATCCTAGTAACCGGTTGGGGTCAACTTCTTTTCCACAATCCCCTTCCAGTTCCCGGCGGGGAGGGCTAGTCTCAGCGACTGGTTTTGGCTTAGGCTTCTTAATAATGGGGTGATTCTCCCTAATCTCATCCCATGATCTCGAATTTCGGACACGGCATCACACTCGACCGCTAGTCTGGGCGAGTGCTACGGCTTCGCCTGGCTTAACAGGATTGCCTTTCAACACATCTGCCCTTATGTCACGGTCAAGAAAGGCTTCGTCTAGAACGTCATCTAATAAAACTTGTATCGGTCCATCATCTCGGACTTGCTGATCCAGGAAGGCTCTTATAGCCAGTCCGGATATCTGCTCTGCATAGGCACCTATTTAAACTCCGAACCGAACAATTCTCACCGCGTCAATAGCCGTCCGCTCTGAAGTCCTTAATCGAGTATGACCTTAGCTGTTGTCAGGTCAACCAGGGATTCTTCTGAAACTGTCGTCCGATGAATCTAGAAACCGCTCCAGCCACAGTCTCATAGGCTAATAATATCATCTCGGCATCCTGTAGGACGAATACTACATGCTTCTTCCCCACTCCTGCAGCTAGTCGTTTAACTCTGTCGCCTCCCCTCAGTAACTTGGAATTCTCAAATTCCAACAAGGCTCGGGAAACTTTCTTGAAATTGGATGACGCATATACAATTCACTGGACAAAGCGGGAGAGGGCAGAGCGGTAGCTCTAGATATATCTAAGGCTTTTGACAGGGTATGACATGAGGGTCTCCTCAGGAAGATTAGATCTTACGGTATCACTGGTAGAATACTTAACATAATTAAACCCTTCTTAGATAAGAGAAAAATCCAGGTTGTCCTCGACGGTCGTACATCTAAACAATATGATATAAATGCGGGAGTACCCCAGGGATCTATCCTTGGACCTCTGCTGTTCCTGATACTCATAAATGATCTCCCCGACAAAATTGCCTTTGAGATGGGTATATATGCGGATGACACCACACTCTATAGCAAGCACGAGAGGAAAACAAATGAACATATATCTAAAGTAATGGCAGAAACACTAGAGGATGACCTCCAATCAGTAGTGGAATGGGGACAAAAATGGATGGTAACGTTCAATGCTACCAAGACAAAACTGGTTTCATTCAATAATTACAAGAAACCTTCTCTACCACCTATAGCAATGACCAACGACTCTTTATCTGAGAGTACGTCTCTCAAGCTCCTTGGCCTAACGTTCACAGGAAACATGAGTTGGCACAATTACATCGAGGGCATATCCAGGGCCGCTGCAAGGAAGGTGGGCTCTCTCTACCTCGCTAGAAAACTTCTAACACCCGAAAGTATCCTTTACCTCTATAAGGCCACTATTCGCCCATGTATGGAGTATTGCTGTCATATTTGGGCCGGTGCATCGGCTACTAGTCTCTCGCTCCTTGACAGGGTTCAAAAGAGAGTCGCAAATCTGATAGGCCCTAAACTGGCATCTAAACTTCAGCCTCTGTCCCATCGTCGAAACGTTGCATCCCTCTGCCTGTTCTACAAGTATTATAATGGTGAATGCTCTGAAGAACTGCAAGCACTTGTGCCCCCACGACGTGAACACCCTCGACAGACCCGACAAGCTGCAAAATCCCACCCCCACACTGTAGAGATCCCTAGATGTAAAAGATCTTTCTACTCCAGTAGTTTCTTCCCCAGAACTGCTAGACTTTGGAATTCCATTCCAGGTCACTGTTTCCCCAACTGTACTGACATGCATAAGTTCAAGTGCAACGTGAACCAACATCTCGCTGCCCTAATCCCTACATAGTACCCCAGTCGAAGTTTCCCCTGATAGTAGCCCCCTACACCAAAGTGGCAATGTGCCTTGTTTGGGGTGAAAATGTAATAAAAAAAACAAAAAAAACTCTAAGCTCTGCTTCTTCACCCTATTTTTGATTTCCCCGTTGATCTGGTCGATCCAACGCCTTGGGCTGTCCCCTCCATTTCGTAATTGCCCACCTTCCCCCTTTCTTCGACCGTCACAACACCCGGTTCCTCCGTCTCTTTAACATCGCCAGTCGACATATTATTATTTACTTATTTCTTTCCTTTTCCCCTTACACCTAAACAACAACCAGAGGATCAAATCTGATATATTGTAACCAATCAAGAGCAATGAAACAGAAAAAAAAGAAAAGAAAATTCAATATATCTCCCCAATGGCCTACCCTTTTCTTCCGAATCACCCCCTTCCTCTCTTTTCTTAATTCACCATCTCTTTCTCTTTTCTGACTCACTCACGCAATGACAACAATACTCAAACCAACACGCGTCCAGTTTGCAGCGCCGTTACCAAATACACTCTCTTTGCCTCTCTGTTTCTTTTTGTAATCAAGAGAAACAATCTCAGGGCGTCTTCCGACAAGAATTCCTCCTCCTAAAAGAAAACCTGTACTCACCGCTGGATCCTTTATGGATCAGTCTTTCTTCAGGTCTTAGAAAATCGTCTTCACTCTTGGAGAAAACAAAGAAAGGATTTTATCTCTTTCTTATCGTCCGCGTTTTTTCGAAGAAAATAAAATCACTTTCGCTATGTACCTTTGCGTTCTTTTTATTTTTCGTGGCGTTTTTATTTTCTTTGCGTTTCTGTCGCTCTCAGTTATTTTTCTATGCTATTTTATTTTTTCCGAGTCTTTTCTTTACTCTCTCTTACTATCTCTTATTTGTAGTTTTCTCTTATTTTTTTGTTGTATTTTATCAAACAGTTCAATATATATATACATATATATATATATATATATATTAAGTAATGTGATTTAGATATATAATAGTATTTCAATTAAACTAGTAATTTCACTGTTACATTGAAATACACTCAGCTCTTTAGACTATTGCTCTAATCTCCTTTAATATATATATATATATATATATATATATATATATATATATATATATATATATATATGTATATTTGTTTGTGGCTTGTTATTTTTTTCTTTTGTACACCCTTTTTGCTTAGTTTTTTAGTTTCTTTTTCTCTCGTTAATGTACATTTATAAAGATTTTTCTTTCGTCGTAACCATTTTTGTCAGAGTCGTATCCGGTCGCGGCACCAGTTGTGAACTCTGACTCGTCGAAGCCACAATAGTCGTGATCGTCCTTCCTCCAAGAGTTCTTTATAGGGTTCTTCCGTGTCGGAGGCCTCGTTATAGGGTCGGCATATCCGCTGAAAATAATTAGCTTCTCATGCAAGACAAAAGAAGAAAAACACAGATTCTAATCTACTCAAATTAATTCACGAAACTTACAAGTGTGTTATATATGTACAATTGTTCAGTTCGATCTCATTACTCAAAAGACACTCCTGAATCTTATTCTTCATTCTCTACGACCGCGGCGATCGAGAGGGTGGCGTCTCTTTGGGTAGTGTTTACTTGTCTAAAGATCCGTATCCAACCTGAGGTTTTTGGCGCGGGCATTTGATTATATTTCGAGAGGAGGGTTGGTTTGGGGTAAGCTGCAAAACCAATCATCGATCAGCACTTCAGTCTGGGGAATTCCCGATGCCTCGCACGGTCTGAGAATCTGATCACAATTCAATCCCATTACCACGCTCAAAGGGGTTAACAGTTTGACCCCGAATAACGTCGTACTTAGAAATCCAGACGTCCTTGAGTAGGGTTTCACCAAGCCAAGAACGAATTTGTATTTCGTTCTAGCTTTCAAATGACATCCCTTGTCATTTTTCCCAAACAATAAAAGTATATGCATGTTTTACAAAAGCACAATAAATTCATCCTTTCAGCTAGGTTACCCGCCGCTACCCGGGCACCCAATAATGCTAAACAGTTTATACTAGCATTGTTTCAGTTGTCAATTGGGAGCTCCACCGCCCTTAGAGGCGGCCACAGCACAATACGATATGATTCGATTTCCCTTGATGAAATAAAGGTGATATTTCGCATATTATATGAAACCAAGAAAGTGTACTAATAGACGCTTGAGAATGGTAGTTCAACCGTTAATTAAACCAATTAGGCGTGATCACCCTTACATGTGCGTTCGTTTAATGTTCTTGCAATATTACTAAACACACCAAGCTTACATCTGTTATAAATGGTTTCATTAAATGGTTAAACACTCTTTATAGTTTCACATTTAAATTATATCTACAATTTAATTTTCCAGCTATATAATTTGGCGAAAGTTTTGTTTAGTATGTAAATAATTTGCACACCATATATTTATTTTTGTTCTTTTCAGGCTTATATAGAAAAACGAAAACAATTTTTATATACCATTAAAACACATAAAGCTATATATGGTATAAACACATTAAATTTCCCTTTGCGTCTTTTCTTTTTTATTCACATTTCCATATAATGTAATTTATGACAGAAAAAAATGTCATTTCTATGGCCATTCTGATATATAAGATATTTATGAACATTTTTGATGCACATATTTAGTCTTTGATTTACGGCTGCATACCTATTAACAAAGAAAGAAGATATTCGGGATATCATTTTGAAAGACATGACTAACTACGGCAAGATTAACTCACGAGAATATTCCTTTCAATTCCATTATTTTAAATAATGCTAGTTCTTTGTGTCACTTCTTAACTGATTTGCAGTTTTTTATCTGATAAACGAACATACCTGCAATAAATATATTTTTGTGTTAAGGCATTTATTTTTGGTACAGTAATATAATATATATATATATATATATATATATATATATATATATATATAGTACATGGGAGTCACAACATATCAAGGCCCGGAAACCACTCGGGGATAAGGGTTATTTCGTGTACAGTAATTAATGGGCTAATATTGTAGTAATCGTTCGTAATGGAGATTTGATAAAGTGTCTTACTTAAGGGGGCTGTTTAACAGGAATTTTTTTTATGTTGGACTTGAAGACATCCAAGTTGTAGTCAGGTGGCAAACAGAAAAATGAAAGGGATTTCCACAGGTGTGCACTTCGCAGAAAGAAGATTTATTCATGGAATCCACGCTTTGATTTAGACACAGATAAAGAGTGGGGAAAATTATTGACAGTGGGTTCAGCTAAACGGGAGTTTTTTCGTGAAAGATTGGAGAGGGGGGCCAGAGATTGGAGCTCAGACGAGTACTTGCCATGGAAATAACGATAAAACAAAGAGAAGCTCGCAACCTTTCTTCTCTGCGAGAGAGGTTGAAGGGAAGAGAAAATTGCCTCTCCCACTAGGCCACGAAGTCTATGGTTTACTATGCCAAAGCACGATAGGCTGTTTTAGCAACTTCTGCCCAGATGTGGCAGTAGCACTCCATCCTTGGACGTCCTTGGCTTTTATATAGATAGAGAATTGCATCAGCAGCGAGATATCTTCTGGAGCGGTAGAAGGATCCTACCATTTTTCCAGCGACATTGGCAACAGACTTGATGTACGTGTTTCATTTAAGGTCAGGAGTAAAGGTCAATCCCAGAAACTTATCAGAAAATGTAACCTCCCCTAGACGAAAGCCATCCATTTCAAATGATGCCAGATAGGGATCAGAGCGTTGATGATGTAAATAGGAGCTGGTTTTAAGATGCATTCAAAGGAACCAGGCACCTCTTCCCCCACTGTACCACGCGCTCAAGATCAGAGGAGAGAGTATCAGAGAGAACTTTGCCATTTACGGCCTTTGATGTGTTGCCATTAATGGTCGTGTCCTTAGCATATATGTAAACGAAATATTTAAGCATGTGTTTCGGGAGATCATTGTGGTAGATCAGGAAGAGAGTTGGGCCTAGGTGTGACATTGACGACTCTAGCATTAATACTCTGGGCCTCTGATTTCTGCCCATCAACTACTATTCTTATGAGCCTATCAAAGAGAAATGATTTAAAGATTAACAAAACATTTCCAGTTATATCGTAGCAGAAAATCTTGTGAAGTAGGCCCTTATGCCATACTTTATCGAAGGCCTATGATATGTCAAGAGCAATTGCCCTAGAAAGGAAGCCTTTGTCGATAGAGTCACTTATACTATGAGATATAACCGTTATCACATTTGCTGTAGATCTGGCAGAACGGACCCCCTATTGTATGTAACTAAGACGGTTATGTCTGCTGAAATGGTTGACTACTTCTCTATTTAATATGGATTCCAGCAACTTACTCATGACAGATAGACTTATTGGTCTGTACTGTGAGGGAGACGGCATCACCTGAATTCTTAAATACAGGGCATACTGATAAGGTTTTCCAGAGGGTTGAGAAGCACTTCTCCTTAAGGCAACGCTTAAACAGTTTTGTAAGTATGGGGGCAAGTTCTGGTTGAAGCTTATATATATATATATATATATATATATATATATATATATATATATATTAAGTTTACCATTTTGATTACTTTAGTAAACTTATTGTAACTTTTATTTTTATTATATATATATATATATATATATATATATATATATATATATATATATTTAAAAAAGTTAATCATGCTAAAGATAATACCCCGAATATATTGTATCGTAGCTCATAAACATGTAGATATAAACATCAAAAGACTGCAGAGATTCGACGAGGGTAATTATATCGTTGGAACATGCAGTATTTTGTGTTTAGAATTTATTTCTATATTAACACCAGCATTATTAATGCAGTTTTGCTAGCGATGAACAGTTATGAATAGCATCTGGAGCGCGCTAACTGAAAAAAAAGTGTTTTTTTTTTAAACTAACAGCCCCTATTTCTTAACGCTAAACGTCGAAGAGCTATACTGGGGAAAAGTTATTGTTAAAACTAAACACTTTTTCGGTCTTAAGAATTTATGATTCTTTTAATCAGCACAATCAAATGAGAGGAATTTAGACGGCCTGGAACCTCCCAACGCCACAAAGAAAAATAGAAAAAAATAGAAAGAAATTGAAAGAGGAAGAAAATGGAGGTCGTAAAAAAAAAAAAGTGAAAATATTATAAAAAGTTGCGAGCTCTCTAAAAAGGAGGATAAAAAATGATGAAAAATGGAAAGATCGCATTACAACCTATTAGAAGATTATTCAAAATTAGTTTAAAAACTGGATATAAATCTGCAATGATTAAAGTCGTTCATTTACTGAAATTGTAAATTGCATAGGAAAGTGGGTGTGGGCGGGGTTCTGTTTATACACTGATTCTCTAATGTCAGAAAAAGAAGTTTGCAAATGTATTTGTTGACCTCAAGAGTTACGTGTCGTTATAAGTTAAGTTGGGGGTGGGGTCATAGAATAATGTAGACATATTCATACCGAGACATACATCAATATAAATACATACATACAAAATATACATATACATTTATACGTGTGCACAGCGAGGCACACCCACGCACGCACACACACACGCACACAAACATACACACACACACACACATATATATATATATATATATATATATATATGTATATATACATAAAAGAACACACCCAAACGCACGAATACACAACTATATGTATAGATACACAAACAATTACAGGTATATATTGAAAGAATTCACCTGTGCAGACTCTACCAAACTCCCCGCCAATTTCAATCAATACACTTCAAATTTAAGATGTAGGTTATCTGGACATGAGTGTAACTTTTTAATATATATATATATATATATATATATATATATATATATGTATATATATATATGTATATATATACATATATTTATATTGAGTAAAACGATTCATAATCTTTAATTTAAAATTAGTTTCAAAAGGAAACTAAAAAGCAAATCCGTTTTGCTTTCCTTTTGAAACTAATTTTTAATTAAAAATTATGAATCGTTCTACTCAATATTAATATAACTCTAGGATATCTATACCTCTTGATCGAATATATCTACAATACAATGACCACTGTTTTCTATTAATAGTATTAATTCATTAAGTAGTACATTCAAATAAACTCTGCTCTTTAGACTCCAGGTATCTCTATATATTGCATTGCATATTGTTTATATATTTTTATTATTTTTTGCAATTTTTATATCACTGACAGTAAGGGCGTTTCAACAAAATAATTAATTTAATGAAGTTTGATAAATTGTTAGGCGAAATCTTTTTATTCAAGAAAACTGACATTTTTGTTTTTTAAAGAAAATTGGAAGTAAACGTTACTTTTGGAAAACAGAACTTTTATTAAAAAAAAAAGCAGATGGATGCCTTATATAAAAACTGTTAATAGTAAGGTGAAAGTAGAGAAAAGTTTGATACTTTTGTACAAATTATTTTTGTCAACAGGTCTTAAGAAAATAAACAGAAAAAATACACCCATCATTAATTAATTATGCAAAAAAAAGCAAATAAATGTTGATTTAGTGTTTCAAAATTGGAACAACGGTGATTGCCGGTCGAACTCTGGCCATAAGTGAAATCCCGACTATTCGGGTCAACTTCTCCATGAGTGACATTCTTTTTTATTTCGTCATTTGTTCAATTTTTTTGAGTGGACTCTCAGGCATTGCAAACTAACAAATTCAACCAAAATGCAAAAAAAGACAAAATTTAAAAAATCAGCAATTAAAGAATTTTAATAAGTGCTCAGTTTATAATACGAATCCTAGTACATCAATCCTTCTTATTGAAAACACTGAAGGGACGGAAGAAACCAAATTATGGCCAGTATGTTTGGGAGAGACTCTATTTTCTTGTTTTTTTTTCAATATTTTATGCAGATTTGACACCCAGCTACCAGATTTTCAGCAGTCTCTCGATGTCTAATACAACGTAAGTAGATCTAGATGTTTATAACTTTTGATAAAACTAGCGAAGTATGCACTGTTTCACGTGTGTTGCAAAAATGGAACTCAAATTAAATTTTGTTTGGTTTTAATCTTTTTTTTAATTGTCCCCCCCCAAATGAATGTAATCAGAAGAATAACATTCAACAATTATACGTTTTATATATAAAGCACACGAAAGATTAAAAAAAAAATTTTGTTAGCGAAAGGAAAATAATTTAATTTTTAAACGAAAAAAGTAAGTTTGGTAAATCTTTTTTGTTATTTTCTTACATAAACAATGTTTAATAGTATGCCGTAGCTAGACCAAAAGTTCCTTTCTGTGGTGTCACGTGAGGGCCGGCGGTGATAGTTAGATTTCCCCAAATAAAAAAAATAGCCACGTCGTTCCAAAGAAAACTACCTATTTATTAAAGATAAATTGAGTATAATGTTGTAATTAAAAAGTGATATATAAAAACATGCATTAGTATGATGGAATTATTATATAAAAATGTCGAAGCAATCCGTCCAGTTGATTATCACGTACGAACATACCAAAATGTTTGATTCATATATATATATATATATATATATATATATATATATTTATATATATACATATATGTATATATATACATATACATATATACATGTATATATATACATATACATATATACATGTATACATATACATATATATATGCATATATATATACACACACACACATATATATATATATATATATATTGAAGGAATTAGACTAATAGTCTAAAGAGTGCAGTTTATTTTAATGTATTAGTAAATGAATTTATACTATTAAAAGAAAACAGTGTTCGTTTTAATGTAAATATATAAGCTCGATAGGCATAGGTATCCTTGAACTGTTTTAATATTGAGAATAATAATTTATGATTTATAATTAAATATCGCTTTCAAAAGGAAAAACATGCAACATCAATAAATTGTACGATCGTTTCGGAAACGATGTTTTATTTAAATAGACAATACGTCTTTAGCAATAATTTTATCATTTGATTTTATAAAATAAAGTCACCTCATCAGCAAAAAACAGGAGGTGGGTAAACACAACAAAAATGAAACTAGATTTTTTTAAGTAAGGTAGATATATCTGGAAAATATTTTAAAATTTAAAGAAAAAAATAATTATTTACATGTTGATAAACAAAATAAAATAAAAAAATAAACATAACATCGGGGGGGGTAAGGTTAAGACGGGGTATCGTTAATATTTCTAATAAAATATATGTATAACATTTATTCGCCCGCTTTTAAAGACTGTAAATATCTGAGTCCATTAATTCATTGTCATGTCAAATGTAGTTTATGAATGCTTGAAACATGAATGCTATACACATTTAAAGGAAACGCTGATAAAAGTAATATTACCACTTAAACACCGTTGGAAACGCTATATTTGAATTAAAGTTAATTATAAGTCATTTATAAAGGGATATAACTGCCACTTTTAAAAATGATACTCAAATAAAAACTAAAATACTTATATATATATATATATATATATATATATATATATATATATATATATATATATATATATATATATATAATGGGTTAATAAATCCCAACCAAATAATTTCTGACGAGGACGCATCAGACCGTCTGAAACGTACGTAAACGATTTCAATGACTTAAAAACATTATTTCAATGATCCAAACATAATTCTCAAGTAAAAACCAAGACACGGAATAATAAAATAATGTTAAAAAATACACATTGTTGGTGACTACTCCCTTATTTAAATATATAAATATATATATATATATATATATATATATATTATACGTTTTTTTTTGGGGGGGGGGAAAGAAATACTGAGAGAGCTCAATTATAAGGAAAATCTTATACTTACGGTGATATTTACCTACATCGAATACAACTTATATTATACATCTTATTTGTTACCATATATTTTTCAAAAAAATGTTTTCTTTCAGAACATCTATCTTTTATTCACATTATTACGCATTTTACAAGATTTAATGTTGTCTTCATACTCGGGCAATTAATATTGATTTATTTTGGCTTGTTTTGTAAGACAACGCTTTATGCCATACATGTAGGAGTTGAATTATACACACTCACCCACTAGCATATATATATATATATATATATATATATATATACATATATATATATATATATATATACATATATATATATATATATACTAGCATGGGCACCCGGCGTTGCCCGGGTGTTTGGATGTGTATATTGAGCAAAGAAAAGTGGTAGTAGGATGGCAGGCTCGAACCCGTATAGCAAAGGAGGAAAAGAACGGGGCAAAACCTAACGTTTATGCTGTTATTACAATCGCCAAATCGGACGCGGCATTTTTTAAAATTAAAGTTAGACAATCTAAAGAAGAGGATAACTTAAAAAAAATATCGGCCAAAAAAGTGCCCCCCTTGTAGAAAAGTGCCTAGTTGAAGGGGAATATATTAATGTTTTTAGCTTATTTTTCGATATTTGTCGTAAAAAAGATCGAACTTTAAAACGATACTGATCTTGGTAAAATCCGTCGCCTCTATTGAAAGTTTAAGGCAGACATGCAAACAGACATACATACATACATTTATATATTGGTAACAAAAATTCTCGACCCAAACTGATGAAAAAGCTTGCCCTATCTCTGAATAAGCTTTACGTAAAATTTCAAATATTTAGACCAAAAATTGTCTGAGTAATTTGTAAGAGACCGCAGATGTCAATTATTTTTCAACTTTGACCCCTATTATGACCCCTTAAAATGTATTGTTTTGGGCTCAAACCAAGTTTATAACTTAGATCCATGTCCAAATAACCTATATCTAAAATTTCTAGTGCGTAGACCCCAAATTGTCGGAGAAGTTTAGTAGAGTTCTCAAAGGTTAAATCGTTGCACTTTGCCCCCTTAATCGCCAAATTTCTGGCCAAAAACGGATCACATCGATTTTTCCAAATCTCAGTAACCTGTATATCAAATTTTGAGTCTGTAGACTGAAAATTGACAGAGTTATTGGGTAGGGAAATGTACACAGACTCACAGAAACACAGATACACAGATACGAAGACATACAGACACACGGACACTTTAACTTTATATATATATATATATATATATATATATATATATATATATATATAATAGTGATAAGCTTACATTTAGTTTATTTAAACTGTGACAAATAATTAGAATATGGTAATCTACACAATTGACAGATTTACGAAAATAGATATAGTGTAATTATACCGCATGGTGTTTTAAAAATGACTCAACTCTGTTATCTGAAATATAAAAGACTGTTTGTCTGTCAATCTGCATATTTTCAAACTTTATCTCTCTATAACTAAAAGACGCATAGTCTTGATAGGGGCCTCAAATGATGTGATTTTTATGGACCCTATTTTTTATGGGTCTTTAGACGGCTAAAATAGTCTCAAGGGGCCTGAAAGGGGTCAAAAGTGAAATAATAGCTTATGTATATTATTATATTTATTATTATTAGTTTATTTTTAATACTTTATATACGTGTCACATTCATACAGCGGTAACTTGAGTAGCTTTGAATCCTAAAGTTGGTGTTTATGTTTAGATTCGTGTTAATAACCCAAATAATTTGTTTGTTTGTTTTTGTTTTTTTTACTTTTGAAATAACGACTATAATAATATATACAAAATCTGGACAAAAAAAAAGTCATATTTCATCGTATATTACGAACGGGCAAACCGGGCGCCCCCGTCCAGCTATTAAGTATAAATCCAAGTGCGATGCATTTAATTTTATTTGAGAGGCATGTTTAGATTAAGTGTCAAGAACGCACCCCGAAAAAAACAAAAAAACATTCTAGCGGAATGTTAGTTGACGAAGTGGCTGCATTTCTTTCTTTTAAACGCAATACTCTCAAACAACTTATTTGTTTTTTTTTTGTTTTACACAGTGATCACCACTTATCAAGGCACGGAAGCCACTCAGGGATAAGGGTTATTGCAAGTACATTACGTTAGTGTGGAGATTTATTGAAGTGTTTACTTAAGGGGGCGGTTCATTAGGAATTTGTTAACATTGGACTTGAAGACATACAAGTTGTAGTCCGGAGTGAAGCAGGCAGACGGAACAGACGGAAATCTTACCGCTACATCAATCTCGTAAACTTCTAGTGGAATAAGTTTTTTGTTCAAACCTTTTGCCTTAACAATTACTAGTTTTCCGAACTTATTCGCAACCAGGAATACAAATGTTATACAAACAAAAGTATCGTCGCACAACTCCTTACTTAAGATACCATGGAAATTCTGGCTTATTATTCGCAGGCAGCTCTTATGTCTTTTACGTATTCGTTTCACTCATGTTAGTTTGTTACGAATGCGATTAACATTTCTTTTAATAATTTGATTCTTTTAATTCCAGTTCGCCACGAACTGATTTACGTAGTTCGAACAAATAAATAAGCGCCTTCTAAGCTGCGTGTTTTCTATTAACAGAATTAAATTAAAAATTTAATTTCTCATTAGAAATTCCTTAATGAATTCTTTAGTTTAATATATTCATATTGAGATAGTGTTGCATGTTTAAAAAACGCATTCACATACGTCTACAATAAAGCAAAAATATGCCCAAATAATATTAACTTAAATAATTAGTGCTATTTATGGATTTTTCAGATACAGCTATACAATAAAATATCGAGTCAAATAATTACAGAATATTCCTAAACCAAAATAAAAATGTTTGCTATATGATTAATACATCACATGTCAATAAATCTATTTTGTAATAACTTTATATATGAATAATAAAGTGGTCAATAAATTCACATGTAATGTAGATGGATCGTGTTCAAATAAATATATGACAATTGTAATATACAAGGAATTAAAAAAATGAAAATCGGGCGGTCATTTGCATTCAGTTTACCTTGAACCACAATGCGTATGGGACTTTATCAGCAAAAATGTCACTAAAGGATATTACACGATTTAATACATAGTAAGAAATATAAAAAACGGCATTGAATGTTTAATATACGATTTAATATACTATTTCTAAATAATGCTATCTAACTACCGAAATTTACTGAAAGAAGCCGTCTTGGAATTTCCATAGGCCCCGTTAGTAAGGATACTAATAATAATAATAACTATAACTAATAATAACTAATAATATAAATAATAACAATAACTAATAATAACTAATAATATAAATAAATAAAACTGATTAAATAAAAAAATAATCAATAAAACACAAAAAAACCCTGTCGCCTTAAAAAGAGATAGAAAGGTTGGAATGAGGATGAAGATGCTAGTCCTTGGCCCAGTCACTGCTCGTCTACGATTAAACTGCATCAGCAGATGCTGTTGCTTTGTTGTTGTGTCGGTATTGCATTGATCTGCTTCTTACCTCGTATGGATTTTCGGCTTTAGCCGTCGTCGTCATCGTCGTCGTGTCACGATGTACCGCGGTTTGATGCCGTTGCAATACAAGCATATAAATATATTTTTAGGCCTAGTTTTCTGTCTTGTGTAAACATAGATAAAGGAAGACAGGCATATTCACTCTTTCTCTGTCTCTATCTCTCTTTCTCTCTGTCTCTCTCAATATATATATATATATATATATATATATATATATATATATATATATATATATATATATATTAATATCGGGGATAAAGATTAATAATTGTAAATTATAAATCATTAAAAACAAATAAACAAAACGACTCAAATTGAGTGTACGATCGCTCCGGGAACAATATTTATCTTCTTAATATTGAGAAATAATTTGGAAAATAATTTACAAGAAATTTTTTTATTTATTTTACATCAGCGCAAATGGTTTGGAGATAGGGTAAGACCAAAAAATAAACTATATATATATATATATATATATATATATATATATATATATATATATACATATATATATATATATATATATATATATATATATATATATATATGACTACTTTATTTAATCACATAAATTATTATACGAAAGTATTAATTTATGCGTAAACTTACTTCAATAGGGCTCAATGCATAGGTAGAGCTAGGTAGTAAGTTATGAAAATATATATGACAATTAAGCTTCACAGAAAATGGATTATTCATGTTATATACCTTCACAAGCATATTTGATACTACGAATATCGGCATATATATATATATATATATATATATATATATATATAGAGAGAGAGAGAGAGAGAGAGAGATGATGGACTAGCTTATAATAAAATACTCCAACAAAGTTAAGGGAGATAATTTTAAGAAATTTATATACAAGGAAATGAAAAAAATTAGGCCTAAAAGTA
The DNA here is from genome assembly GCF_053919585.1 of Euprymna scolopes. NCBI lineage: Eukaryota > Metazoa > Mollusca > Cephalopoda > Sepiida > Sepiolidae > Euprymna > Euprymna scolopes. The sequence continues at coordinate 2,196,406 of NC_136485.1, forward strand.
GCTAACATAAAAATAACAAACTTCCTGGATGTCACGTTAAATTTTGATAAAAACACATATGAACCCTAAAACAGCCCTAAAAATGGTGGATCAAAAATAATGATATCAAATATAAGCAACAAAACCCCAATAAAAATAACATTAAAAGTAGAAGAAAAAGAAATATAATCTGGTATACGCTGCCATATAATCAAATGTTAACAACAAAACTTGGCAAGAAATGTATTGATCTTATCGAGAAGCACTTCACCGTAACCAATCCCTTACACAAAATTTTAAATGAAAATAACCTGAAGTTATCATAGACTGCTCTGAAAATTTAGAGATGATAATTAAAACACAATTACAAAATATTTTTAAAAATTATGAAATCAACACCAAAATGACCAATAAAATTTTACATCATGACAAAATAAAACTAAGACAAAAAATACATATGTAACTAGTGGAAACAATAACCACAACAACAACAACAACAATAATAATAATAATAATAATAATAATAATAATAATAACAGCAATAATAATAATAATAATAGTAATAATAATAATAATTCTGATTTCGATTATCAACGTCTCTCTGGAAAGGGATGGGATGGGATTCATTTCCAGAGGATTTCGCTTAATCTCGGCTTCAAACAAGGAGCTTCAAAGGGGTTTCTTAAGGATGTGGGTGGTACCTACAATTGCAGAAGTCTTAAGCCCGCCTAAAACATCGGGGATTTGTAGTTGTTTCAATTGTTCTCCACACGGCTTTATACTACTTCTAGTGTACCAACTACGTCCGGGATTGTTAGTGTTTTAACCCCGTGTATACACCTTATCCCCAAGGCAAATGAAGCATAATTGCACCACTTCTCATTCTCCTTCTCTCTCAAATTCCTGTCCAAGGGTACTGAAAAGTCTACAATCTGCCAGTTTTTTAGACCTTGTCAATAACGACTAAATCCGGACGATTATGTTCCAATTGCTTGGTCGTTATGATACTTTTGTCTCACACTACCTCTACCTTGCCATCCTCACTTGTTCTCACTTCATCAGGTACTTCCTCAAACCATTTTCCAACACACTTCACTCCAACCCTCTTACACACCTCCCAATATATTCGGAGTCCCATGCGATTGTGTCTTTTGCGGTACTTTCTCTGGGCCAGTCCACTACACCCTGCTGCAAGGTGCGCAATTGACTCTGGGGTCTTACCACAAACCCGGCATTCTGCAGCAACTTCCTCTCCGAAAACCACACTTTTGAACAATCGTGTTCCTAATGCCTGCACTTGTACTGCACAAACAAAAGCTTCAGTACACTAAGCCATTGGCATGATCTTTTATCAGCCACTTCTGCTATATTGCGGAAGAACCTTCCATGCATTTTCTTCCTCGCCAGTTTCTCGGCACTTTCTCTATCCATACGTTTCACATAATCGGTCTTAGTCTCAAATACCTCCACTTCATTGGCCACAACCTTAAGCATCCACTTCTCACTTCTAACCACATGCTTCTTCAACGACATCTCGGTTGTAAAACAATTTATAACACTTTTCAATCTTCTTCCACCGTATTTCTTCTTTTGATACATCCTTGCTACACTATTCGAATGTGAAATATACCAAGTATTGCTAAAACTTTCTTGTTTTGATATCCATGGCATGCACATCCTTGTCAGACCATCTAAAATTCCCGCACTGTATTTCAAAACACTGACAGCCCGTGCATTCACTGCTTTCATTAGGTTTTCTCCATACAATTTCGACTTTGCAATTGGCTTTACTCTTCTAAGATACTCCTTCCTAACTTTCTCCTTTATTTCACTGTTTATGATTACTACACCAACACTCCCAAATACTTATATCCTGTATCTTCTATTTCCTTTATGATTTCTCCTTTTGGCAGTACAATTGCATTCGAATGAACTCCTACACCTCTTTTCATCACCAGCACCGCGCCTTTACTAATCCCAAACTCCATCCCAATGTCTTCTGAGTATGTCCCGACAAGTTCAACCAGTCTCTCCATTTCCTGTTAATTTCTACGAATATTTTCAAATAATCCATAAACAGCAGATGGGTGAGGCGTCCGTCACCAGATCCAAAGTTATACCCCAGTTTTTCTCTCTTCAAGAGGATGCTCACTGGCATCATTACCATTAAAAAAAGAAGTTGCGATAACGAATCTCCTTGAAATAATAATAATAATAATAATAATAATAATAATAATAATAATAATAATAATAATTTGGATTATGAAGAAAATAAAAATAGTACCGATAATAATAGGAGCACTAGGAACAATTCCGAAAAACTTCGAAAAACGAATGTCAGAAATTGGAATTAGAGGAATAACTGCAAAAGTTCAACGACTAACGATAATGAAAACGACTGAAATATTAAGGAAAACCCTTGAATGCGAAGAATAATACAAAGCAAAATAACGAATAAACGTTACAAGGAATGGAGAACACCGAAACTGCATATCTACAAGTTATACACCTCCATCATGCACCCCCCCCCCATTTTTTCATCAACGTTCCCCCCGATAAAAAAGTGATACCAAAGTGCCCAGAAGGGTCAATAAGGACTTAAAGACCGAGGAGCGACTGACAACCAGACCTCGGTTGGACACGCGCAAAGAGACCTGGGACTTTGGGGCGGCTGAATGCCATTCAAATTCCAGTATAAACTAATGGCCACTACCAGCGAGAAATCAATGGTAATCGGCTGTTGCGATGATGCAAATTCATTTTCAAATGCTATAGAAGGAGGTGGAGAGAGCTGGACGTCTGGGGAGAGCTTTCAGAGAACACCACAGGTTTCCAATTAGATCGTTTGTAAACCTGTGTGAAAGCTGCATGTGAGCCAATAATAATAAACCAACACCGGACAACGACAAGCATAGTAGAAATAAAATTAAAAAAAACTAATCAGAACAAGATAGATGCAACTGTAGATCTCGCACACTTTGCGCACGTCCAAATAAATGCCTTACTAAAAGCATATTTTACCAGGCCACAATATTTGCGAAAGAAACCCCGAATAACAAGAAATATTACATTGGTATGAGTTACGTAAATTTCAAAACCCGATATTATTACCACAAAAGTACGTTCAAAAATAAAAAAAAAACTCCAAATGAAAATAACACTAGTAAATAAATACTGGGAACTCAAGGAAAGCGGTAGTCGAATGGAAATGGTAAGACAAGCAAACACATGTAGAGACCTAGACGATCCATGTAGAGTATGCCTTCATGAAAAATTTGCTATTCTATATTTTAAGAATCCCAACATCAATGAAACTGTAGGAGAGAAATTGCGAAGAATGTGCACATAAAAAAACTTTACACTAGGATAGCGATACACAATAATTCTAAAATTAACAATAACAATAGAAAATAAGTAAATTATATAAACATACATGCACATAACTTATCATATATATCATATATATATATAACTAACATAATACTAAAATAAATAAATAAATAAATAATAATAATAATAATAATAATAATAATAATAATAATAATAATAATAATAAACAGATTTAACTACAGCTAAGTTTAAAATAGGCCAACTCACTAGATATCTGCGCTTCTCGCTGAAAAACACACACAATGGTAGGGTTGAACCAAAAGTCACCTGGTCATTTTTCCTATAAGTGCCTGCTCATTAGCCGATTAGGAAGGGCAGTATACACTAGGAATCAATAGATTGTGCGTATAGAAAAACGCGAGACAAGCACAACTCTTCGCATAAGCCTGACGAATCCTACCGTGGATAAAACGCGGAATATTCTGTGTAGCTTAACTGCCATTTATATTTTTATATCTTACCACACACACAAACACACACACACACACACACACACACACGCACGCGCGCATATATATAAAGTGGATAGATAGAAGAAGAGGGTATTTCAATTTTATAAGACGAGATTTATGGGGATAATATAAAGCTCAACAAATTTAAATGGCGCTTATATAAGAGACAATAGGAGTGGAAAATGAATCCACGAATACTATATATTGTATTATATAGAACGAGCCATTTATTTAATAAGGATATACATACATTTAATTGGTGGATAGAGGGGACTCTTTATACCAATACCCATTTTCTCTCAACTAAATGTATTAAATAAATGACTCATTCTATATTTTCCAATATATTATGTTTGTGAATTCATTTTCCATTCCTATTTTCTCATATATATATATATATATATATATATATATATATATATATATATATATATATATATATATATATAGGGTAGACCAGAAAGTCCTTGGACCAATTCAAAAGTGGTTTATTAATAGAAAATTACAAAAATATAAATTAAACATGAATAAAAATTATAAGTTAGGAAACCAAAAATAAATTCAAATTATTTATTTTCGATGTGATGTCCCTTCCTTTCGATTAGACGTTCAATTCTCTGTCTGAAGTTACCAACCGTGGCACGCAGCGTTTCCTGGGGTATTTTAGCCCATTCACCCAGAAGAGATGTCTTCAAAGCATCAACACTTGGATGAGCAACAGAACAGACCTTTGCCTCCAATAAAGACCACACCGAAAAATCCATGGGATTCAAATCAGGCGATGCAGGAGCCCACATCTTCTTACTCCAGGGTCTTGGAAAATGACGTTGGCACCAGTCCTATGTTCTTCTGGAGGTGTGGGATGGTGCTCCATCTTGTTGGAAGGTGAAAGGCTTATCTTTGAAGTTTCTTCATCTCTTTAAATGCTGGAACGAACATATCGTTTATGTAGCGATCTGTGTTGATCTTAACCCCCTGCTCCACGAAAATCAGAGGCGACTTCCAAGATTTGGAGACTGCAGCCCACACCATGAGGGAAGACGGCTTTTGTCGGTGGAAAACTATTCTCACGGAGTCATCAATGTCTGCTGAAGATTTTGCGTAAACTCTGTCGTTCTGATTGTTAATAGTCGCTTCAATTGTGAAGAGTTTTTCATCAGAAAAAACGATCTCTCGCTCTGCCGTGCCAGCCTTCAGTTCTCCGAGAAGAAGCTTTGCTCTTTCAAGTCTCTTGTGCTTTTGGGCAGGTGTGAAGTACTGTCTCTTTCTCATCTTGTAGGGGGACAACTGGAGATCGTTTTTTACGATGGTTCTCATCGAGGTCACGCTCACATTCATGTCTTTAGCCATTTGTCTTGCAGATCTCTTCGGGTTACTCCTTACCCTCTCTCGGACAGCTTTAATCACCTTCTTTGTTCGAGCAGTGCGAGGTTTTCCACTCCTAGGACGGTTTTCAGATGTACCAAGTTCCTTAAATCTGTTCACAATATGGTACACGGTGGATTTAGCCACTTTCAAGAGCTTAATAATCTTTGGGTTTGTCCTTCCCGCGCAATGAAGCTGAATTATGGCCTCTCGTTTGCTCATTTTTCTGAAAGTTTAAACAAAATTATTTTAATATTTTTGTTGAAAATAATTAGATCAATAGTTAGACTAAATACTTACTTTATTCGAAAAGAGAAAAAGTGATTTTAACAATATTTAATTTTAAGACTAAAAATGGTCCAAGGATTTTCTGTTCACTCTGTATATATATATATATATATATATATATATATATATATATATATATATATATATATATATATATATATATATATATACGGTTTATTTTTTTATTACCGTTTTATCTGTTCAGTTACATATGTTTCAGTTGCCGGACCATATTTACGATCCAGCAGCCTCGCCAGACCTTAGAAAAATAGCTATTATTATTTGGAAGAATGATTTTAATAGAAATACGAGAAAAAAGAGGGGAACAGAAATTAAGGGGGGCGGAGATCGACAATAATTAAGTTTTGAAGTTTAAAATCCATTAGATTGGAGTGTTTGTGTGTGGGGTTAGTCAATTCAGCTAGGCGTGGGTGAAGGTGTAGTGATATACGGAGCGGGGCAGGGGAGATTAAAAGGGAGGGATAAGGGGAGGAGGGCATGCCAATTTTGGATTTTAAGATTTGGCTGTTTTTAGTAAAAAAAACTTTGCTTTACACTGGAGTATATGAATTTATTGGAGAGAGAGAGGGAGAGAAAAGTTTTAGTGAACGTGTCATATGC
>NC_136485.1:2210000-2272500 GCF_053919585.1 Euprymna scolopes
AATTCATTTTGTGTACGATCGATACTGGCTTAGCCTCCAGAACTCTTATAGAGTTTTTAGAGGCTTCTCCCCCTTACCGCATAACTCAACGACACCAAATCTGATGGCCCTTCAGAAACGCTCTCTCCCATAATTGTTACCAAATATAAATTCCCTCGTATCCCATTAGTAATCGATCTCATCAACCACTATCGATTTATTCACACGCACTGCATTACGGGTCACACCAGAAACCCCATACATACACTGTGTGTTGTGGTCAGACCCCGAATTACACAATGTGCCAGTTCTTATTTACTGATTAACTTGAACTTTCAAATTCTGGAATCTCAGCCCATCCGACGCAGATTCTCGGAAAACAGCACAACCCTTATTTTTAAACATCTGTTTGCTCTAAGCGGCAGGCAGCTCTCTACCTAAATCTTCAGCTATTTTTTTCGAAATTACGTGTGCAAATATTTACCTATGACTTCACCGGATGTTCCAGAAAAACAAATTACGGTGACTCCACATGCTTATATTTCAAAGGGACTTACTATCGTACCTTGTCACCAATAGTATCCTGGTATACTTTCCTCTTATGCAATATGGGAAAATACTTTTATGTCAACCAAGTCTAAATCAGAAACAAGCCATTACATTTTTTTTTACACAGTGATCACCACTTATCAAGGCCCGGAAGCAACTCAGGGATAAGGGTTATTGCAAGTACATTACGTTAGTGTGGAAATTTGGTGAAGTGTTTACATAAGGGGGCGGTTCATTAGGAATTTCTTAACGGTGGACTTAAACACATCGAAGTTGTAGCCCGGTGGGAAGCAGGCAGACGGAGCAGAGTTCCACAGGCGTGCAGTTCTAAGAAAGAAGCTTTGTTCATGGAATCCACGTTTTGATTTAGGCACAGATAAAGAGTGGGGGAAATTTTTCACAGTGGATTCAGCTAGACGGGTGTTTTTCTTGAAAGATTGGCGAGGGGGGGACCAGAGATTGGAGTTCAGACGAGCACTTGCCATGAAAATAACGATAAAACAAGGATAGGCTCGCAACGTCTCTTGTGTGGGAGAGAGGTTGAAGGGCAGAGAAAAGGGCATCCCCCACTAAGCCACGAAGTCTATTTTGTACTCTGTCAAAGCAGGATAGGCTGTTTTTAGCAGCTCCTACCCGGATATCCCAATATTATACAACTGTTGATGGGGCAACCGCTCTAAGCGCTGTCAAAGAGTAAGGGTTCCTGTATTATCAGTCGGAAACAGCAGCCAGAAGCTCTCAATCCGGTACCCTCAACCCATTAGACAAAATAAGCCCAATCTAACCCTACCGGCATATATGGTACTGAAGCACCCACAGTGTCCAGTTTACGGGCGAGAGCGGGGAAAAACGGCGTCCATTGCCTTAGTCATGAAACAAGGTCAACCACTGTCGAGTCCCTATGATAGCACCTCTACGCCTGGCTCATAGGCAAGGAAGGAGTATGAAAACCGAACGCTAGACAGAGCCTATCCTATCCTTAAGCAGTTTAGGTTTACCAACGGGTAATTAGTTTGAGTCACTAGCTCTAGGAAGTTGTCGTCCGGCACTGAAGGTCTCCTTCCCCTAGGTTTAGCTTCAGAGTTTTGCATTTCCTAGATGGATGACCTGGGAAGATCTAGGGGTCCATCATCACAGAGAGGGTTCGCCCCGCGCCTAGGTCCTAATCCTGGTATTTCTGCGACCCCGCATGGGTAGTTAGTATTTATCGGTTATTTAGGTTAATATCTACTGAAAAATTACACTCCTCAAAGTGATTAAAAAGGGAATTATTATGTTTTCCATTTTCATTGTTAGTGGGAGAGGGATGAGTACAAAAACTGAGGACCCACTGCTTCAAACAACGCGGAATTACAAAAAGGTTTACTGGGAAGCCATTAGGGAACTAATCAGAGATGACACATGGCGAAATATCTTTTCTCTTCTAAGGGAACAGTGTGCAAATGAGATCACTGAATGGTTCAAAACTGACATTGAAGCACACGTCCCTACACGGAAATTCTATAGCAAGCCCCACACTCCCCAATGGTTTACTTCTGCTTGTGCATGCAGCATGCGTTCCACAGATTAAACCCGCAACCGTTCAGTACCAATCGGCTTAAGTATACAGCAGCTATAATAATTGTAAGAGAGTAATAGCGACAGCCAAAACAGATTACACTGAAACCAGCAGAAAAGGCATCGAAGCACAGAAATTTGGAACCCGTGATTTTTGGAAAAATGTAGTAAATAACGGGCTGTCAACGATTCCAGTATCAAACGGCAACCGACACGGCTAATCTGCTCGCCAGTCGGTTTGCCTCAAACTCCACTCTGGACCCGGAACACCATTCCCTACCCGACTTTCCTTTGCGGACAGATAGCACACTAGACGATTTGAAAATCACCCCTTCTAAGGTACATGGTATCATAAAAAAAATCTAGACACCTCAAAAGCATGTGGATCCGATCTCATCCCGGCTGTGCTCTTGAAAAATGCTCTGATGAGGTTGCTTGGAACTTTACAATAAATACCTTAACGAATCTTGCTTTCCTGGCTGCTCGAAAACCGCTTCTGTAGAACCAGTCTTCAAGAATTCTGGGGAAAGAACTGACCCACTAAATTATCGCCCCATTAATCTCCTCCCGCTTTTCATCAAAATATTTGATCCATTACTAAATCAAGACCTAGTCTAACACCTAACAGCTGCTAACCTCCTTACCGACAACCAATATGGATTTAGGCCAGCCCGACCATAGCAGATATGCTAACTGTATTATCTGAACGTATATCTCGTTCATTCGACAAAACAGGGGAGAGTAGAGCGGTTGTTCTCGATATATCTAAGACTTTTGACAGGGTATTGCACGATGGTCTTCTAAGGAAAATTACATAATATGGTATTATTGGAAGAAAACATAATGTAATTAGATCCTTCTTAAGTAAGAGAAAAACCTAAGTAGTAAACCATCTCAGCAACAACAACCTTCTCAGTGACATGTCATATGGTTTCCGTTCTACCAGATCTACAGCAGATGGGCTAACGGTTATATCTCATAGGATTAGCGAATCTCTCGATGGAGGCTTCCTCTCTAGGGCAATTACTCTTGGCATATCAAAAGCCTTTAAAAGGTACGGCATAAAAAGCTATTTCACAAGATCTCCAGCTATGGTATAGCTGGAAATGTATTCTCTATTATTAAATCATTTCTCTCTGATAAGTTCATAAGAGAAGTGGTTGATGGGCAGAAATCAGAAGCTCACAGTATTAATGCTAGAGTCCCTCAGAGGTCCATTCTGGGCCCAACTCTCTTCCTGATCTACATTAATGATCTTCCAAAACACATCCTTACATCATTCGTAGACATTTATGATGGTGACACTACTACCTATGGTAGCACATCAAAGACCGAAAACGACCAAGTTCTCTCTTATTCTCTCTCCTCCGATCTTAAGCATGTGGTGCAATGGGGAAAGAGGTGGCTACCATGGATGTTATATGCCGTACCTTACTGCTTGACATGTGATAATTGCTTTAATTAAAATTTTAAGCTAAGAAATCAAGTATCGTGGTGCAATGGTTCTTTAAAAAGAAAAATTAATTCTAAATGCGCTTCAGTCATATAGCATAACCTACTGTTTGGTGCACATGTCGAGCCTTTCGGAATTTGTGGTAATAAAACTTTTCAAATGCACTTTTTATATTAGGCTATATAAGGTGTAAACATTGGTCAAAATCTTTTGTCGGATTACGTTGCTTGCCATTTATTACTTATCGAAAACATTCCGATACAGATTATCTACAAACACTGCACATGAACTGCCTTCCTGTGAAATTTAAATTATCGAACTTACACGCAATCCTTTATATAAACACACACACGCACACACATATACACACAGACACACGGACACACACGCACACATATATATATATATATATATATGAATGCCTATATATATATATATATATATATTCTTGTAAATGTTCCATGAATAATGTTTCCAGTCCTAGCACGGTAGAAAATAATATAATAGCAAATATGCATCTGTCTGATGCTCACTGATTATGCTTGCATATTTTTCCCCATAGAATTTTGCTGCATTAAAAATAGTGATGACATATTTTTATAGTTTATTGGAGATTTCTAAAGAAACAGATCGGTAACATATACACTCATAAAAAAATAAAAGTACATGTGTTTTCAAAAATTGTGAATTGAACTTTAAAATATCAATACACACCCACAGACAAACACAGACACACATACACACACAAACACGCACACACACGCACGCACACTCACACACACTCACACACACACATATATATATGTATAAAACTAGCAGTCCATATGTATATATACACATATATATTAAAAAGTGTAACTGATGCCAAGGTAACTTACATGTAAAATTTCAAGTGTTTAGGCCCCAAATTGGCGGAGGATTTTGGAAGAGTGTAGAAAGGTAAACCTTTTTAACTTTGACCTGCGGATAACCAAATTATCTGCGCCAAACGGAGTAAAATGCTTGCTTCATGTCTGAATACACTTTATGTAAAATTTCAAATTTTTAGACTTAAAATTAGCTAAATAGTTATGCTACAGACAGCAAAGGTCATACCTTACAACTTTGACACTTTGGTAATAAAATTTCAAATTTTCAGACGAAAAGGGGGCTGAATAATTTGATAGAGACCGTAGAGGTCATATTAAACTTGACCCTAATTTTGAACCCTTAAAGTTTGATCAATGTCCAAGTAACCTACAGATGTCAAGTGCTATGGACCAAAATCGGCGGAGGAGTTCGATAGAGTGTTCAAAGGTCAAATCGTTCAACTTTGACCCGTTGACAGTCAAATTTCTGACCAAAACTCGTTTAAAAAGAGTCTGTACACTGAAAATTGACAGAATAGTTTGGTAGGGAAATGTACACACACAAACAGACAGACAATTTCATTTTTATAGATATATAGATTGTGAACTAATATATATATATATATATATATATATATATATATATATATATATATATATATATATATATATATATGTATATATACTAGCAAGGCGTCTGTCGTTTCCCGGGCGTTTGGAGGTGTGTGTTGAGCAAAAAAAAAAATAAATAAGGGGTAGTAGGAAGGGAGGCTTGAATATGTACTGTGAAGGAGGAAAAGAACCGAAAAAACGTGACGTCTTTTCTGTTACGACCATCACCAAACGTGAAGTGCTCGAAAACTACTGGTAAGAAAGTAGTTCAGCAATTGAGCGATCAAAGTATCGAAATTTCTGTGTCGACATTGAAAAGGGCACTTAAGTCACACGGGATTCGGGGATACCGACCACGGAAGACCCCTCTCCTCTCGAAGAAACATGTTAAAGCCCGCTTAGAGTGTGCACGGGAGTTTTTTGACAAGGATTCAACTTTTTGGGGTTCAGTTTTATGGTCAGATGAGGCTAAAATTGAACTTTTTAGTAGCAGAGATGGGTCGCTTGTGTGGCGGAAGAAAGGAGAAGCCTTCAACCCAAAAATACAGTCCCTACGGTGCAGTATGGTGGAGGAAACCGTATGTTTTTGGGTTGTCACTTTCGATGGCATCATGAGGCAAGATCAATACATAAAGATAATCATGGCATCATGAGGCAAGATCAATACATAAAGATCATCATGGCATCATGAGGCAAGATCAATACATAAAGATCATGAATGGCATCATGAGGCAAGATCAATACATTGCCTGAAAATCTGAAACCTTCTGCAGAAGCCCTTAGTCTTAGACACAACTGGGTCTTCCAACAGGACAATGATCCAAGACGTATGGCGAAATCGGTGAAGAAATGACTTTTGGATAATGAAATAAACGCCCTGAAGTGGCCAAGTCAAAGTCCGAACTTGAATCCGATGGAAAACTTGTAGGATGTGGTGAAGGCGAACGTGAAAAGAAGGAAACCAAGGAACTTGAGGGAATTAGAAGATATCACCAAAGAAGCATGGTTTAATATTCCTGTTGACGCGTGAAGGAATTTAGTAATGTCGCATAGAAAATGTCTGGAAGCTGTTATTAAAAACAAAGGCTTTGCAAGTGGCTATTGATAAAGGGTGCCAATAAATTTGAATTAGTCTTTTTCTTGTTATCATTAATATTTATTTTGAATATTTTATAATAAACAAAAAGTGTCTCAGGAGATCTGTAGATGGTCGATATATATGTTCATCAACACTTTGATAAAAATAATTAATGAAAAAATGTGTTTTGCTCCAGAAAACATAAAAATTTAAAGGGTGCCAATAATTTCGGCTTTAACTATATATATATATATATATATATATATATATATATATATATATATATATATATATATATATGTATATATATATATATATATATATATATATATATATATATAGTCTTTGAAGTTTTTAACATTTGAAACTATGCAAAAAAATTACTTTTTTATCATTCGTTAAAAACCCATCCAGTCAGTAAGTCATTAAATCACCTGCAATCACTGCATCAACTCTCTCGAATTTACTATAATACCAATTTTTTTATTTTTCAAGGGATCATCAGTTGTTTACCATGAAGCACTGTTTCGGGGATTTAAAAACAAAACAGTATATTACTTCATGGCTCCCTTAGCAGTGTTGATCACTCACCACCACCATTAATCTTAGGAAGAAGACATGTTACAAAAACATTTTTTATCCAATTTCCTATTCTTAATTGCAATTACTAACCTTTTCATATATATTTTCTATATATATATATATATATATATATATATATATATATATATATATATTATTATATTAATACTTACAGACATAGCGTGTCATGCTTTCGCGATTCCCAGGGTCTTCAAGTCCAATGTTGGATGTCTTCAAGTCCAATGTTAACAAATTCCTAATAAACCGCCCCTTAAGTAAACACTTCATCAAATCTCCACACTAACGTAGTGTACTTGCAATAACCCTTATCCATGAGTGGCTTCCGGGCCTTGATAAGTGGTGATCACTGTGTAAAAAAAAAAGAAAGGTTACAATTTTAAAGGCCTGGATATTTGAACTCCACTATAAACTATATTGTATTTTATTTGCTAAGACGTTACCTCTGGGCCACTAACAATTGCTACAGTTTTGCTCTCGGTTTCGATTCCAGCTGATGCTATAAAATAATTTGTTTTTAACTTTCGAAATCTAATATATAAGGCTATATGTCGATCTGTCTGTCTTCATAGTCTATAACCTTATCTCCTCTGAAACTGAAAATCGTGGCTAGGCGCCTGAAATGATTGGATTTTTTACGGGCTGTTCTTTTATAGATCTTTAGCTGGTTAAAGTAGTTTTTAAGGGATTCCAAAATTGGTCACACTTTAAAAACTCGTTTTACATTTTGTACATTTTTTGTGGTTTATTTTGGAATTTTTATTTTTATTCAGTTTATATGCGTGTCCATTGGAGCAGTGGTAACATCACTAGCTTTTAATGCTACAGTTTATCTTTTGGTTTCGATTCTAGCTAATGGTTTCTTAATACTATTATTTTTACTCATGAATTTACAAATATAATAATATATACGAAATCGGGACAATTTAAAATATCATATTTAAGCCGGACGTCCTCTCCCTACTTGTGGATAAATAAATATAAAATATATATGATGAGAATAATAGAAATAGTATTTTGACGAAATAGAGAAATAAAAAAAAATGAACAAAGCGAGTGATGAGTTCATCAAGGTTTCGTGTTTATTGCAAGATTTTCTTCGGATAAATGAAATTAAGAAAACAAAACACCAGTATAAATAGTTGAAAAAATATTATATTTTCAAATATATGTATTTGTGTTTTTTCTTGTTTCTTAATTTTATTCATCCAGAGAAAGTCTCGCAATGAAGACGAAACGTAGATGAACACATAACTTGGTTTGTTGCTTTTTTTCTTTTATTTAACTCTCTCTTTCTCCCTCTATCTCTCTTTCTCCCTCTCTCTCTCTTTCTATCTCTCTCCCTATCTCTCTCTTTCTATCTCTATCCCTATCTCTCTCTCTCTCTGTATATGTATGTATATATATATATATATATATATATATATATATATATATATATATATATATATCAGTAATACTTCAATCTGATTACACTTTGTCTTCTTTTGAGTTTTTATTACTTTCTACTACACCAGAATTGCTATGGTATCTCTATTCAGAAGGCCCTAGCCTAGAGTAATGTTTACACAAACCCCATCTGTTCAACATCTCAAACTATTCCAATGAGATCACGAAGAAACCACAGCAATGCAGAAATTCTACTTACGATATAAAGCAATCATTTGCGGTGCTTACATACAGCTGGCAGCTTATTTTCTAATTTAATATTGAAAAGACTTGTCAATGATTGGAAATCAGATTGTTATGCATAGCAAGCTTGTATTTTCAGACACAATTCCCGCCAAGCGACACATTAGTAAAAATGTGCGAGACTTGGAAGCGTTTATAAGGATAAGAAACTTAAACATTAAAATCAATTGTAATGTTCTGTAGAAATATGTGAATATAATGAATATTTTACTCAATTTAAGATCTTAGCAATTTCAATAAAAACCGCATCAGAGTCTTCATTAAGCTAACTTTCAAAATAATGCTTCGATTTATGCGACACACTTCACGTTTAATCCATAATATCAATCTCACCTGTCTGTTTAAATGTATGAATGTATGTTTATAAGTTTATATTTCTGCCTGAAACTTTCGACGGAGGCCACAGATTTCCAAGAGATCACTATCGTTTTGAAGCTAAACCATTCGGATGAAAAATATCGACAAAAATAGCTAAAAATATTAATTTCTTGATCCTGTACTTTGCACATTTCTACAGCGAGGGGTCACTTTTTTCACCGATATTTTCGAAGGTCACTTCACCTATTCGATTGACTAGCCTTAATTTAAACCCTTGCCACTTCCTGTTTGGCGATGGGCGCAACAGCAAAGACGCCACGTTTTTGTTCACATTCTGTTCCTCCTTCGCGTTGCGGGTTCGAGCCTGTCTACCTATTCTCTCTCTTTTTTTTTCTCAACTAACACATCCAAACACTCGGGCAACGCCGGGCACTCAGGCTAGTACAATATAAATGGGTATCATGCCGTTCCTATGATATTACAAGTTGCTAGCTTAACAGCAATTCGTAGCACGAAACAACTTCTAGGTTTTTTATATACAGCAGTACATGTTAAGATTGCATTTTGTAACTAAGTAAATTGTGCGTTTATAACAATGTAACGTTACGCACGTAAACCCAGCACGTTGTAGGAGAGTACGTCGCAAAACACATAGGACAAGTAATAACACGACTCTTTTTTGTAACAACTACATTTATGTTTTCATTCTTCCGCTATGCGTGACTTCTCGTTACTGCCGTGACATCACCCACGATTATTGTCCTCGCTAACGTTTCCCTCTCCTTTTTTAAAAATAGTTTTTGGTTTTTTATTTATCGTGATGTCATTCCCCACACGCCTCGATATTTGCATATAGCCGATATATGTGCACCGTGCTCTATTTTAACAAGGCAATCTTAGATTGGCGAAAAGTATCCGCGGTAATTATAAAGCAGACATTGTTAAACAATACGTCAATTAATATGCAAATTAACGTTATCAATAAAAATTAAGACACCAGGATTTCTGACAATTTCCTGCTTTTCCTATGAATAATAAAGATGAGAGAAAATCAGGGATGCAACGTGCCATTTATTTTCGTCTGGATTATCATTAGATGGTAGTCATGTGTTATTACTCTTTTTTTTTAATTTACGTTTTGATATGTAATTTTTCAATTTTCGTTATCTTTTACTCAAATTACATTACTTTTTAGTTATTTCGGTAAATGTGAATATTTCAATTATTCATTCGTACATCTATTTTTATAGTATTAGTTGCTTAATGCCCCAATGATATTGACTGGACTGAATCGACGAATAACCTCTAACACTTTCTAGATATCAACCACACAAACTTATATAACTATGTATCGCTTTGTACATGTCTCTAAATTTGATTAAATACGTTGTTCAGCGTCTGTATTTAGCTTATGAAAACATTGGTCTTCGAGCCAAGATCACAGTGTAGTATCTGTTCTAATCATACGTTTTACTTTTTCTGCCCTGCGTAAGTAGCCTAGAAATCTTTCATAACTAAGAACTTTGTTTTTTTTGTTTATATTCCTACTGAGAGTGCCCCCTTTTGGGGGGGGAGATGGATTTCCCCTACTAAAAACCGACCTTGTGTCTAACTCTGCTCTCGTGGTAGGGAAATAAATAGGAACACGTATTCGTGCTTTTCTGTAGCATCTAAGTAACGATAAAACACAGAAATTTGTCTGCCAATAACTGTATAGTAGCTACTAAAATATTCGCTTGCTAATTGTCTGAAATAATTACTGATTAATAATTTTATGCAGGCGGTAATCGCTTGAATAATGTTCTCAGCCCCTGTTTCCTGGAATTAGTATTTTCATGACGAACAATTTTTATACGCTGGATTTATCATTCAGATATTAGCTTTGTATTTATTTTTCTGTTCGTTTTAATTTACATTCTTTCATTTAATTATTTGTGAATTCTTTCATTTATGAAACTCGATATGCATTAAGTTTGTAGTGCGATATTGTCAAAATGCCGATATTTGCGAAGTAAAATATTCCCACTTTTTTCACTGAAATAGCGTTTCGTCTCTTATCTACTGGCGCAACGTTTACATAATAGTCTTATTCATATTTTAAATACGCAATTTACAATATATATAAGTAGATACGTACGAAGATAAAGTACGCAGGGACAAAAACACTCATTTATATAGAAAATCGCAAATACACTGTACTTTGATTCAGTCCGTGCATTATATATACATATACTCGCGAGCAAAAAAAAAAAAAAATGGGACAAACAAATGTTATGCATTTTATTGCACTAAAAGCTATATTGAACAAAGAACAATTGAACAAGGAAACTTAAACGCGACTAATAATACAGAATAAGACATTTACTTTAATAAATGCTTAGGATGGAATAGCATTCCCTTTTGCTTTCTTTAAAAGATCCATCCTTTTAGACATGCTCTTTACCAAATTGGAACACTATGAAGAGGAGATGCTATTCCATTCGCGTTTTATAGTTTCCCACAGTTTGCCATTGTTCGAAAAAGTTCTTCCATCCAATGCAGGAGATATTATGTGACCAAATATGCCCGATTGTGTTTTATCTGGCCAAAGGATCCCATTAATTGAATTATCAGAAACACATTGTTTGTGAATTTAGCAGTTTGTGCAGGAGCATTATCGTGTTGAAAAAAAATGTTCTGAGATATTACTAGCTTCTGGATCCTTGGTAACATTCCTGTTTCTAATATTCGAATGTATTTCTTTGCATTCATTGACTTCTCACATGTAAGAAGTTCCCCAACTCCTGCTGCGGTAAAAGTTCCCCACAATATTATATCTGCATTTCCGTGTTTAACTGTCGTTTTTATGTAACTTGGTGAAAATCTTTCTGCAGTTCTTGGATTGCACCGTTCGGGAGCATCGGGAGCATCAATAACAAGACAAAATCCTGATTAATCTGACCAGAAACCATTCCTGAAGCTGTCTGTATATTCTTTGCCATAATTCGAGAAAAATCTCTTTTTATTATTGATGTTTTTCTTAGATTAAAAATGGTATTTTTGCACACTTTCTAGAAGAAAATTACATTTCTTTTATTCGTCTAGATATTATATATATAGAAAGAGAATTTCCAGCCCTTGATTTTTACCCTTCACCGGACTATCCATTCATGTGAGATCTTTTTATCATTTTTCTTTTGCCTCCTGTTCCCCTTACCTCACCCTTTTTTAACCAAGTAAGATCTGTGACTTACTTGTAGTTTCATTAAATACTTTTATATGCAAAATCCGATCTGGCATTTTTCTAATTCCTGCCCTCTGATGAGAAGGAGAGTATTTCTTCGAAACTCCGCGGATTAAGGACTATTCACTTATCTTGTGCTTCCTTTTTTTAAAATTAAATATGTTTTTAACTCTTTTTAAGGATGTCGTTTAACATGTTTTATTAATCATTTGTTCATATCAGAGGGCAGGAATTAGAAAAATTATAATATTAAAGAGTTAATATTTACAAGTAAAATAAACTCAGCCAGATGTAAAAGCTCAATAAAACCAGCTCTATTTCTTTTTCGGTTTTATTGAGCTTTTACATCTGGCTGAGTTTATTTTACTTGTAAATATTAACTCTTTAATATTTATAATATATTTAAAGTTTACCATTTTGATTACCTTGGTAAACTTGTTGTAATCTATATATATATATATATATATATATATATATATATATATATATATATATGTTTGTATGTATATTATACATATACAAAAGTAAATATATATACATATATATATATATATATATATATATATATAAATGCATAGTAATTTATAAAATATATATGGCGATTAAGCTACACTGAATATTCGGCGTTTCATCCACTCTAGGATTCCTCAGGCTTCTGCGCGAATTCTGTGGAATAGCATACACATACCTATATATGCATTCATACACATACACACATGCACCCACATATACACATATACATGACCATATACACATACACATACATGCATACATACACATACACATATATATGCATACATACACATACACACATGCATACATACACATACACACATATGTGCATATACACATAAACACATATATGCCTATATACACATACATGCATACAAACATATACAAATGTATATACACACACAAACATATATACACACGTACACATATACATATATACACATGGATATACATACATATACCCACATGTACATATATAAATATACATATATATATGTATATACATACATATATATATATAAATATACATACATGTATATATATATACATATATATATATATATATATATATATATATATATATATATATATATATAGAGAGAGAGAGAGAGAGAGAGAGAGAGAGAGAGAAAGAGAGATACATATAATGATAGCAGATCAATTGTTACATTCATGTAGCATTTCAGGCCTACACGCGTCACAGCTTTTTCATCGCCACAGGACTATTTTTCTAGACCAATGCCTGCGGGGGGTATCTATACACATATTATGTTACAGAGTCTTAGCTTAGTACGACAGCTAAATCTATCTCTCTCGGTTCAAAATGTTGAGATCCAGCAACAACCAAGAGCAAGATAGCTAGCGACAAGTTAAACTGCAGACCAGTTTAATGCGCGTACTGGTCTCCCGCTTTATGTTTTTTAAAGTCACAGATTTTCTTCTCCTAGAAAGGTTGCCTTCACCACAGCTTACGGGAGCCCTCTCCACCTTAACACACACACATACACACACACATCCACAAAAACACACACGGTGCTAGTTGGCCGTTGACCTCAAAAAAAGGTCATGTCATATGCTACTGGAACTATGTAACCCAGTAATACCTGCCTCATGGTCGGGTCACCGGCGACTAAACTGGTTCCCCCACCAGACTTGTTTGGTGAGGAGGGTGGCTGGTCTCCCTGAAGGATTAAAAACAAGACCTTCCAAAGAGCGACAACATACATACATACATTCTTCTTCTTGCTCGTCCGTCGGAATCGACGATGACCAAGGTATCAATCAATTCGGCGTCAGGGGTTTGTGGGTCCTGAGATGGCTGATGAGGCCAATCCGTGCTCGGCAGACTCTTCCACACTCTGGACACGTGAAGGCGGTATCGGCAGGCTGTGAACAGGCAGCTCTCTCCTTCCTCCTCTTGCGCTTCTGCTGGTCGTGTGTCATGCGTTGATTCTCTGCCCTGTCGGCTCCTAGGCTGATGACGCAACGCTAGGCCGAACGTTTAGCAGCGCGACTCTCCCAAGACTGGGGGCTGATGTCAAAGTCTTTTAGGGACGTTCTCAGACAGTCTTTATATCGTTTCTTTTGGCCCCCTGCATTCCGCTTTCCCTGGCTGAGTTCCCCATAGAAAAGTTGTTTGGGGATTCGGCTGTCGTGCATGCGATAGACATGGCCTGCCCACCGGAGCTGGGTTTTGCGGATTATGGTGGTGATGGTATGGAGCCCCGCGCGCTTCAAGACTTCTGTGTCAGGAATTCTGTCTTGCCAGCGGATGTTGAGAAGATTACGGAGGCATCTGAGGTGGAAGCCATTCAACTGTTTTTCATGTCTTTTATATGGCGTCCAAGTTTCGCAGGCGTAGAGTAGGGTTGTCAGGACGACCGCTCGGTATACTTTCAGTTTCGTTGCGAGTGTAATGCCTCTCCTCTTCCACACATTGTCTCTGAGTCTTCCAAATGCACTGCTCGCTGTGGAGATCCTATGGTTAACCTCAATGTCAATGTTGACGGTGCGGGAGAGGGTGCTGCTAAGGTAGGTGAATTGCTCCACAGCATGGATCTTCTGTCCTTTGACAGTGATGCCGGGTTCATGGTATGCATCTCCTGGGGCGGGTTGGTACATAACTTCTGTCTTCTTTGTACTGATGGTGAGACCAAAGTTGTCACAACTGGTGGAAAATCCGTCCATTTGACGGTGCATCTCTATCTCATTTGGGGCATTAAGGGCACAGTCATCGGCAAAGAGAAGGTCTCTGATGATGGTTTCCCTCACTTTCGTGACTGCCTGCATTCGCCTGATGTTAAACAATTCCCCGTCACATCTGTACTTGACGACAATGCCAGAGTGACTGTCTTTGAAAGCGTCCAGGAGCATGGCGTGTGTGTGTGCAATGCACATAGGGTGATGTGATGCGCAAGTGTGTTAGCTATAAGGTAGCGTCTTGGCTTACGCACCATCTCGCTCTCAGCAACCACCACTGGCTAGCCTTGCGCGAAGTGAGAAGCCGAGTGCGTAAGTCTTCTCCTGTCAGTACACAGCCTCTCCATCATCAAGACCTCTGCTGTGCCTCCTCGTGGTCACACACGGTAACTGGTTGTCATGCGACTCCAGGCTGAATCAGTAGAGGATCTCGGAACAGTAGGGAGTCCCAGAGGGACTGTGCTACGGCCCAACGACGTGTGGACATGCCCTGACACATTACCAATCCCTATCCCAGCCATGGGTCAAATGGCCTCACTGCCTTGTGAGAGCCATGGAAATGGATAAGGCTAGGGGAGCAACCCCGACAGAAACGAAGGAGTGGAGCCCCTTAGGCGGTTGGATGGCATACTTGCCTCCCTCCGGCAGCTCCTGCACCCTTGTTCGTCCCCAGCCGTCTCGACTATGTCTTGCCGTTGGAATTGGGCGGGCCAGGACGAGAGAGTGAGGCCGATGCAGCGCAAGTCCCCCTCACTATAATCCAAATCCAGCGCAAGTCAGGGTATCAAACATTGCGTCAACACCAAGCCCTGTGGCGATGGGCGAGCGGCAAAGCAGCAGGTGTGGAAATCACTGGGAGCTGTAGCTGCAAACCTGCACACAGGCGGCCCAGAAACTGGTCGTACTCCAGCGAGGGGGTGCAGGCAACTGGCTGGCCGACCGAGCAGTCCTTTTCAGGATCACTCTGCTCGCCTCCATGGCATGAGGACGGGGCGATAAAAGGAGCCCTAAACATAGCTGCTTCACCATCACCCCTGGCCAGCATACCGCGGCTGGCGGGGTTTCCCTCACAGCGGTCGAGACATGAGAAAGAAAGGGTTGGTGCTTACGTTAGCATCATGGAATGTCCGTACTTTGCTCGACAACACCAGAGCTGACCGACCCGAGAGAAGAACTGCTCTCGTAGCAAGGGAGCTTGCCCGTTATAAGGTAGACATCGCAGCCCTCAGTGAGACTCGCCTCTCAGACAAGGGTCAACTGACAGAGTCAGGTGGCGGCTACGCCTTTTTTTGGAGTGGACGCAGCGGCGAGGAGCGCAGAGAGGCTGGCGTGGGCTTCGCCATCAAGACTGAGCACGTAAGGAAGCTGGTTAGCATCCCGGACGGCATCAATGACCGGCTGATGAAGATGCAACTCCCGCTTAACAAGGCAAGAACCGCCACACTGATCAGCGCCTACGCACCAACCATGACTAACCCCAAAGATACCAAGGACCAGTTCTATGAAGATCTGGAAAGCCTCATCTCCGCTGCTCCGCAGAGAGAGAAGCTCATCGTCCTCGGCGACTTCAATGCCCGCGTTGGCATGGACCATTCCACTTGGGACCGGGTCCTTGGCCACCATGGAGTGGGCAAGTGCAATAGCAACGGCCTACGGCTGCTCAGCCTTTGCGCTGCACACGACCTTTCCATCACCAACACCATGTTCCGCCTACCCACCCGTAACAAGACGTCGTGGATGCACCCACGCTCCCACCACTGGCATCTGATTGACTACGTCATCATCAGGGCAAGGGACAGGAGAGACGTAAGATTGACCAAGGCTGTGTGTGGTGCCGACTGTTGGACAGACCACCGCCTGATCATATCCAAAATGTGCCTCTACATCCAACCCAAGAGGCGGCCTCAGGGCCAGAAAGTCACAAAGCGCCTTCACCTGGAAAAACTTAAAAGTCCAGATGTCATCCATGAGCTACAGGAAGCAACTAAAGACAAGCTATCTGTCCCCCTCACCATCTCGGACACTATCGAAGATCAGTGGGCACACCTCAGAGACTCCACCTACTCTATCGCTCTCGAAATCATTGGACCCAAGCAAAAGAAGCACCAGGACTGGTTTGATGAAAATGACTCTGAGATTCAGCCCCTCCTGGAGGAGAAACGCCAACTTCTCCGTGTACATCAGAGTGACCCCAAGTGTTTTGCAAAGAAAGCTGCCTTCATCAACATCCGCAGCAAGGTGCAGGCCAGACTCCGCTCCATGCAGGATGCCTGGCTCAGCGCCAAAGCAGATGAGATCCAGGAGCATGCCGATAGCCAGGATATGAGGAAGTTTTACGATGCGCTGAGGGCTGTCTACGGTCCCCAGTCCTCTAGCTCCTCCCCCCTGCTTAGCTCCGATGGAACAACTGTCTTGAATGACAAAAAGCAAATCCTTGATAGATGGGCGGAGCACTTTAACAGTGTGCTAAACCGACCATCTTCCATCAAGGATGAAGCCATCAATCGACTACGCCAGGAGCCTATCAACGAGGAGCTCGACATCCCACCCTCGTCAGAGGAAGTAAGCAAAGCCATCAAGCAACTTTCCTCTGGGAAGGCCCCCGGCCCCGACTCAATTCCAGCAGAAGTATATAAAGCTGGTGGACCTACACTGCTTTTAAGACTAACAGAACTCTTCCAATCCATGTGGGAGAGTGAAGAATTGCCGTAAGATCTTCGTGATGCTACTATCGTTCACATTTACAAACGCAAGGGAAATCGTCAGTCATGTGACAACCACCGCGGGATATCCCTTCTTTCCATCGCCGGGAAAATCCTGGCCCGCGTCCTTCTCAACCGCCTGCTGGTGCACCTTGAAGATGGTCTTCTTCCCGAGAGCCAGTGTGGCTTTCGAGCGGGCCGCGCGACGACTGATATGATCTTTGCTGCACGCCAACTGCAGGAGAAGTGTGTCGAGCAGCACCGGGGCCTCTACACCACGTTCGTCGACCTGACCAAGGCCTTCGATACTGTTTGCCGAAATGGCCTCTGGCGGATCATGAAAAAATTTGGTTGTCCAGACAGGTTCATCGCCATTGTCAGGCTTCCATGAGGGTATGACCGCTCGTGTCCTTGATGACGGCGACCCCTCAGAACCCTTCCCTGTGACCAACGGGGTCAAGCAGGGCTGTGTCTTAGCCCCGACGCTCTTCAGCATGGTTTTCTCTGCCATGCTCCAGGACATACATTCATACATACATACATACATACATACATACATTAAAACAGACTGGCAAAATTTATATTGTAGTCTAGCTTGAGTGTATGGCGTTGCCCCGAGTGTTTGGAGGTGTATGTTAAGCAAAAAACAAAGCAATGTTAGTAGGTAGGCAGGCTCGAACCCTTATCGCGAAGAAGTGAAGAACGTAAAAATATACTTCTTTGCTGTTGTGCTTATCGCAAAGCCGGAAGTGATTTAGCATTAAATAAAGACTAGACAATCGCAAAGAGGGGGATGACTTTCGAAAATATCGACGAAAAACGTTACCCCTCATTGTAGAAAAGTGGCCAGTTGAGGGTGAAGGAATTAATGCTGTTGGCCACTTTTTCGATATTCGTCGTGCGAAGAATCGTCTTTCAAAACAATACCAATATCGAGAAAATTCGTCGCCTTAGTCGAACGTTTTAGGTAGACATACATGCATAAATACATACATACATACATACATGCATTTAAACAGACAGGTGAGATTTATATTATAGATTAACAGGGGACGCCCGGCGTGTCCTAGTCATAAGATAGGGTAATTTATTGTGTTATAAAACGTAATATATGTTGTGTGGCGGGTGCGCGTAAGCTAGTTGAGAATTAGAAAAATAGGAGAGAGAAGATGTTTTTACACAAAAAATGCCGCCTGTTCGTCGCGAACTTGCAAAAATTAAGTTAATAAGATAACAAAATATCGATTAGAACAAAGAATTAACCGATGATTCGATTTACTTTCCTAAACACGAAAGCAGAATGAGACACAAGGTCGGTTTTTAATGTGGAAAATATCCCGCTTTCAAAAATGGACAATCTAAATAGGCACAATTTTTCCTCCACCGACTGAATAGAGAACAGATGAAGTGTTTCATGTGGTAAGTTTAGTGTGTGTATGTGTGTGTGCGTGTGCGTGTGGGGGTGTATTTATATACGTGGACATATGTGTACTTTAATTTGTATACGTCCGATAGGAATCAATAACAAAAATCACTAAAACATACATTGTATTTTGTTACTTAATAATGTAATTTCTTTTTTTTAGTAGCAGAATATTCGAGCAAGTGTTGAACGATTGCAGCATTAAAATTATCATACGAGAGGGTTTTGTTTTTAATGTTTTAAACCAAAACGTATTGTAAAAAGTAGCGTTCTTAAATCGTGTCTATTTGTTATCAACCTACCGATATAATGTTAGAAGATAGTTATTTAGTAAAAAAATGGAGTTCAGACGCTCGCATCCAAAATGTCTCACTGATAAAGAACCGATGGCTACGCCGGCTGTTTGTGTAATATCCTTCACGTTATGTCTTTCTGTAATAGTTGCGAATGTTATAATAAAATCTGCTTCCATTGATGTCTTACAGGCAACGATAATGTTGTCTTATCTTGTATTTGATGTTTGATAGTTTTATCATTATTGGGTCTTTGAAGACTTTTTAATCATTTACAACAATTCTATATTAATTAATTAACCTGTCCGTGTCTATAATGTGAGATTTTTTGCCGTCGTTTTCATCATGTTTTGCTCCTGTTGGCATTTAGTTTTACATCTGTTGCAGATTTTGTTGTGATAATAATTATTAATAATTTATGAGGTTTGGTTCATGTTGAGGAGTAATGTTCATAGGTCTTTCACTTTATGGATTAATAAGATAAGAGGCTTTACTTTCCGAACGATCCACGTATATATATATATATATATATATATATATATATATATATATATATATAAATATATATATATACGTGGATCGTTCGAAAAGTAAAGCCTCTTATCTTATATATATATATTTATATATATACACACATATATATATATATATATATATATATATATATATATATATATATATATATATATATATATATATATATATAAGTAATTCAAGGTTTCAGGAGTTCAGAAATCGGGACTAATCAGGACAACGAGGTTGTTAATGCTAAAAAAACAAGAAAATGATTGTCTCTTGAGGGGGCGTCGAGAGGTTCTGCGTCGCATGAGGAAGTCTTTTTGACTGAAACAGATGGCTATTTGTAGCGATTATATGCAACGCTTTGCGCTCAAATATGTATATAATTATGTCATCAAAGTATATCTCTTATGTTATCAAAGTATACATTTATATATATTTCCTATTACATTTTCACCCCAAACAAGGCACATTGCAACTTTGGTGTAGGGGGTTACTATCAGGGACAACAACTACTAGGGTACTATGTTGGAATTTGGGAAGCAAGATGTCGGTTCACATTGTACTTGAACCTCTGCACGTCAGTACAGTTGGGGAAGAAGGGACCTGGAATGGAATTCCAAAGTCTAGCGGTTCTGGGGAAGAAACTACGGAAATAAAAAGATATTTTAAATCTAGGGATCTCTACAGTGTGGGGGTGGGATTTTGCAGACAATCAGGTCTGTCGAGGGTGTTCACGTCGTGGGGGCACAAGTTTCTGCAGTTCGTAAGAGCATTCACCATTAAAATACTTGTAGAACAGGCAGAGGGATGCAACATTTCGTCGATGGGACAGAGACTGAAGTTTAGATGCCAGTTCAGGGTCTATCAGATTTGCGACTTTTTTTTTAACCTTGCCAAGGTGCGACAGAGTAGTAGCCGATGCACCAGCCCAAATATGACAGCAATACTCCATACATGGGCGAATGGTTGCCTTATAGAGGTACAGGATACTTTCGGGTGTTAGTAGATTCCTAACACGGTAGACAGAGCCCACCTTCCTTGCAGCGGCCTGGCAATGCCCTCGATGTAATTGTTCCAACTCATGTTTCCTTTGAAGGTTGGGCCAAGGGGCTTGAAAGACGTAGTCTCAGATAAAGAGTCGTTGGCCATTGCTATAGGTGGTAGAGAAGGTTTCTTGTAATTATTGAATGAAACCAGTTTAGTCTTGGCGGCATTGAACGTCACCATCCATTTTTGTCCCCATTCCACTAGTGTTTCTAGTGTTTCTGCCATTTCTTTAGATATGAGTTCATTTGTTTCCCTGTCGTGCCTGTTATAGAGTGTGGTGTCATCAACATATATACCCATCTCAGAGGAAATTTTGTCGGGGAGGTCATTTATAAATATCAGGAACAGTAGAGGTCCAAGGATATTCCCCTAAGGCACTCCCGCATTTATACTATATTGTTTAGATGTACGACCGTCGAGAACAACCTGGATTTTTCTCTAATCTAAGAAGGATTTAATCATGTTAAGTATTCTACCAGTGATACCGTATGATCTAATTTTCCTGATTGGGACCCTCATGCCATTCCTTGTCAAAAGCCTGATATATCTAGAGCTACCGCTCTGCCCTCCTCCGTTTTGCCCAGTGAATGGTATATACGCTCAGAGATTACAGTTAGGCTTTCTGATGTGGAACGGGCTTGTCTAAATCCATATTGTTTGTCAGTCAGAAGTTTAGCATCTGTAAGGTTCTGGACTAGAGCATGGTTAATTAAGGTCTCAAATATTTTGGCCAAAAATGGGAGGAGGCTAATGGAGCGATAATTTGATGGGTCCGTGCTTCTGCCAGAATTCTTGAATGCTGGTACCACAGAGGCGGTTTTCCAACAGCCCGGCCATCAAGATTCATTAAGGCATTTGTTGTAGAGTTTGGAGAGAACTGAAGCTATTCGGCTCTACACTTTTTTAATAGTATAGCTGGGATGAGATCGGGTCCACATGCTTTTGAAATGCCAAGGTTTTTATGATAGCATGCACCTGAGCAGGGGTAATTTTCAGATCGTCAAGCGTGGCATCTGTCCGCATAGGAAAGTCAGGTAGGGGCTGGTTGGAAGGGTTCAGTGTGGAGTTTGAGACAAACCAGCTGGCAAGCATGTTAGCCTTTTCGGTTGCTGAGCAAAAAACCTCGTGATTGTTGGTTAGTGGGGCAATTGTTGATTGCCCATTATTTACTACACTGTTGTAGATTTTCCAGAAGTTACAAGTTCCTAGGTTTTATTGCTTCGATGCGTTTTTTAGTGGGATACGTAAATCCTCTCTTAGCTGTAGCTATTTCTTTTTTAACGTTACTTCTATCTTCTATGTACTTCTGTCTGTTTGAACTGGACTTATGTCGGTTAAACCTGCGGTATACATGCTGCCTTTGAGCAATGGCAGTTGCACAAGTCGAAGTAAACCATTAGGGAAAGTGGGACTTGCTGTAAAATTTCCGCATATTTCTTATGTAATCAAAGTATATTTCTTTAACAAAGTAAAACTTCTAAAGATAAGAAAAACTTACGACTATTAACAAAAGCAAACATAATTTTCTTTTTTATATTCATTCAATCTTTTTCTCAGTTTATCATTATTTTCCCCTTGATTTTATTATTTACTCCTGAACTCCTAAACAACACACTGCAAGTTTTAGTCACTATTTCTCATATTTCCCTTGTTTAAATGTTGATTATTATTTACAGGTTTAGATATATTTGTTTTCTTTTTCATTTTTGCATGCTATATTTTAGTAAAAAAAAAAACTATAAGTTAAAAGTGTTATTAAAATAATGTTGCCAATTATTAATCTTAACCTCCACTGATAATGTCAATGATTCAAATTTTAGTATGTTATTATGGATGATAACGACTACTACTTGTAAACATTTCAGCTCTTTACAGTTGTTATTTGTAAAAAAATAATAGGTTTTAAAATTTGGTCCCTTGGTGTCGGACGCAACTGTATATATATATATGCATATATATATATATATATATATATATATATATATATATATATATATATATATATATATACATATATATATATATAGTAAATTATGTATATATATATATTGTAATTTATATATATATATTATATATAACTACCTAGCTCTACATATGTATTGAGCAGCTTTGAAGTAAATACTTAAAGTTTACGCATAAATTTATACTTTTGTATATTAATTTTATGTGAGTAAACTCCTCGCATATATCCCAACAAACAAAATCACAGACTTAAACAACCTGATTTTCGCAGGAACCAAAATGGAAAGTCTGAAACTTTAATCAGAAAAGCAACCGGGGACAAGCGGACCAACAATACCTGGTCTGGAAATATGACTAGAAACCCAAATACACAAACATAAAAAAGAAGCCAAAAGGATCAACAGGAAGAAAGCAATGTGGAGAAATGGAATATTGGAAATGTAACTGACAGGGAGAGGCTAAACAAGAATCATGAAAACTGGACCAATAAATAAAAGCAAAAGAAGCGAGATTGAGACGATATAGATATAAATCTGAACAATGCAAACACAACAGAACATTTGAAACTAATGAAAGCCAATTCTACCAAAATGTGAACGGAGGAGAAACAAAAACACAACAACCAAATCCGACAGAAACAAAACTCTACTGGAGTAAAATATGGGAGGAGCGACGAGATCACAATAGAAATGCCGAGTGGCTAAAAGACATGAAAGAAGAGTTACAACAAATAGAAGAAGGAACAGTGAATGAAATCAGCAAGGAAACCCTAAAGAAAACCATAGGAAAAATGACAAACTGGAGAGCCCCAGGGCACGACGGGATACATGCATACTTGTTCAAAAAATTCACAACCTTACACGGAAGGCTAGCCCAAAACCTGAAAACATGTATACAGGAAGCAAGCGTACCAAACTGGATAACAAAAGATAGAACGACACTGCTACAGAAGGACACGGAGAAAGAAACCGTCCCTAGCAACTTTAGGCCAATCACGTGCTTACCAACTATGTGGAAGATACTGAAAGCACAACTGAGGGAACAAATCTACCACTCCCTGAATAACCGTGGACTCATCCCCGAGGAGCAGAAAGGATGCCATAAAGGAAAAAGAGGAACACATAAACTATTATATATAGATCAAAATATTCTAAAGGAGGTAAAAACGAGGAGAAAGAATTTAGCCATGGCATGGATCGACTACAAAAAAAGCGTACGACAGGATCCCCCAAGCATCGATAATAGAATGCCTAAAAATGTATAAAATACCAAGCAGGATCACCAACATAATAGAAAATGCAATGAAAACATGGAGACTGGAATTGACAGTTTATGGACAACACATAACAGAAATTAACATACAAAGAGGCATCTTCCAAGGAAACTCGCTATCACCATTACTGTTCATCATAGCCATGATGAACCACCTGATGTACATGGACGATCTGAAACTTTTTGCAAGGACCGAAAAGGAGCTAGAGACACTAATTTACACTACCAGAATCTTCAGCCAAGATATCCAAATAGAATTTGGAATGGAAAAGTACGCACAACTAGTTATAAGAAAGAGAAAACTGGAAACGACAGAAGGCAGTGAACTACCCAACCAAACAGAAATGAGGGCACTAGGGATACAAGACGACTATAAATACTTGGGAATTCTGGAAGCGGACACCATCAGAGCAACAGAAATGAAAGAGAAAGTTGGAAAGGAATATCTCAGGAGAACAAGAAAACTCCTGGAAACTAAATTATATAGTAGAAACCTAATAAAAGGTATTAATAGATGGGCAGTATCACTAGTAAGATACTCTGGACCGTTTATAGGGTGGGCAAAAGAGGAACTGAGACAACTTGACCAGAAAAACAGGAAACTCATGACCATGCATAATGCACTACACCCAAAGGACGATATTTACAGACCCTACGTGTAAAGGAAATACGGTGGGAGGGGATTGATCTCCATAGAAGACTGTGTGAAGGGCACGACAAAAGAACTAAAAAATACATAATGCAAAACACTGAAAGAATAATTATGGAAGCGAGAGACACTGAAAAAAACAAAACAGAAAACAGAGAGACAAACGACAAAACGAGAAAAGATAAGTGGGAAGAGAAACAACTCCACGGAAGATTCATAACAATGACAAAAGATGAGAATAACGAAAACACCTGGGCATGGATGCGAAAAGGACATATAAACTGAGAAACTGAATCTAATAACTGCAGCACAAGATAACTCGATAAGAATCAACCATATCAAAGCAAGATGCATTTTAAGCGGACATACAAATGGTACAAGTCTAAACCTGCAACAGCACTCGAAAACGAGAACCACAGAATCTTTTGGGGCATGGACATACAGACGGACAAACCCATCCAAGCAAGAAGACCAGATGTCGTAATAATTAACAAGAAAGAAAAATCCTGTCAAATCGGGGACTTTGCAGTCCCAGCTGATCACAGGCTGAGTATGAAAGAAAAGGAGAAACGAAGCAAATACACAGAGCTAGCCAGAGAGTTAAAAGGGATTTGGATGATGAAGAAAGTCCAACTAGTACCGATAATATTAGGAGCACTAGGAACAATCCCGAAAAACTTCGAAAAAAGAATGTCAGAAATTGGAATCAGATGAATAACTGACAAAATTACAACAACTAACGATAATGAAAACGACTGACATATTAAGGAAAACCCTTGAATGCGGAGAATAATACAAGACAATATAACGAATAAGCGTTACAGGGAATGAAGAACACCGAAACTGCATATTTACAAGTTTTACACCCCCCATCATGCATTCCCCCCATTGTTTCATTACTGACCTCCCCCCTCCCCAAAAAAAATTATACAAAGGGCCGAGAAGGGTCAATAAGGACTGAAAGACCGAGGAGCGAGCGCCAACCAGACCTCGGCTGGACAAGCGCAAAGAGGACTGGGACCTTGGAGAGGCTTAGTGCCACTCAAATTCCAGTATAAACCAATGGCCACTACCAGCGAGATGCAAATGCTATCGAAGGAGGTGGAGAGGGCTGGACGTCTGGGGAGACATGTTGTCAATCAGCTTCCAGAGAACACCACATGTTTCCAATCAGATCGTTTGTTGTGTGAACGCTCCATGTGAGCCAATAATAATATACGTAGTGTGTCTAATAAATTTAAAGACATAGTTATGCATATAATTTGCTTTCGCTAATGCAGTAACATGTCGACAATGTTTCGATTCGTTCAGCACTACAGCATGCATGTTATATACGGCATAATCACATTGGCACACAACTGGATCAGCGAAGTTTAGCAACATTGATCCTTGTCAGTACTAAATGGGTGACTATTTGAAACTTGCAAATGCTGTATGTGCTCTCTGCTAATCTCGACATTGTTTTCAGTCGTCCTGGATTTTAATTTGCAACTTGACTATTGCGGATTCAGGAGAGATAATATTAAGTTTTGTGCAACTCTCTCCTCACGCTTACACGCGCAGCTACACCTACAGGGGGCATAGTTTGTCGTACGAGACTGAACAGAGGAATCACAGCAAATAATTTCTTCGTCCAAACAAAAAGCAAAACTTCATCATAAAGCAAATTGCTTGTTATTTGGGGAGGGCAGTATGGTAATCATTCACCTTAACATTAAACATTAGCGGTTAGTTTCACAAACTGAAACGTATAAACTCTATTAAGACCATAATCCAGCAAAGAGCTGCATCGACCGAATAGACTTATTAAACGTTAAACTACAACAACTTGCTTTTTTTTTCTTTTTTTTTTACACAGTGATCACCACTTATCAAGGCCCGGAAGCCACTCATGATAAGGGTTATTGCAAGTAAATTACGTTAGTATGGAGAGTTGATGAAGTGTTTACTTAAGGGGGCGGTTCATTAGGAATTTGTTAATATTGGACTTAAAGACATCCAAGTTGTAATCAAGAGGGAAGCAGGCAGACGGAACAGAATTCCACAGGCGTGCAGTTCTAGTGCTTCAGCCTAGGAAGGGCAGCGCTGACTACTCAACATTTTTACTAGAGATAACTACTTGACAGTGTGTTGTATATGGGTTGTTTATATGGCCGATGTATTTTGAGGAGTTCTATATACGTGTATATAGTTGAAAGTAGAGTTTTTTTTTAATATGTATACGTTCCACTTCTAAGGTCTGTGTTTTCTTATCATAAATGGACCATATGTAAGTTTGTACGTTATCGCTGAATACTATTTTTCGGACTATGATTTGTCTTATCTAGTGTTGTTGATGCGTTCATGTCAATATATATTACATATAACACATATACATAACAACATGACGATATACTCGTTCTGCTATTGATTCTTCTGGTACTTTCTTCATGTAACATGGGGAGCTGGATTCTGTTTAAACATAGGCGTTCCAAGTCAGATCTACACGCTGTTTTTATATATATATTATTTATTCCTTCCAGGCATTTGTCATAGAAGAGAAGTGATCTAGCTTGGAATTTTTCTTCTACGTCTCCATTCTGAGACATCTCCCCATCTTATGGGAAGATCTTGTTCCTTCGTAATATCTAAATTCAACTCAACGATGATTCAGCAATTCGGAACACGTAACACGTTAATTTTCGATTACCGGTTCGGCTACTTTCCTTTGCAAACTCTCACAGTTTGATATTTTCGATAACCTGTCAAAACATGGTTTCCTGTCTGATAGATAAATAGATACATAGACAGATATATATATATATATATATATATATATATATATATATATATATATATATATATATAGATAGATAAATAGATAGACAGAAAACTTACTGCTTCTGCTCGGCTATTGCATGTTTCCGTTCTAGTGGTTTAATTGTCACAAATGTATCAGTCTCATCAAGATCTCTGATTTCATATTATTTTTCAAACAACAACAACAAAACAGTTTTCTTTCTTTGTTTATAAACACTTTTATTTGAGTGGACATTATTGCACTGCAGAAAGTAATTGTATCGTTTACCTCCATCAGGTCAGTTGATTTAACAAAATAAAATCGTGTGACAAAATTGATTACACTTTTGTAAAAATATATTATCCTTAATATGTTTTTAATAGAAAAATATTTTTCTAACTGCATATTTGTTTTACCTGATAGACACATCGATTACTGTAAACTGAATGGTGGGCGTTGATAACTGAAAGCCTACGTGAATTACACGTTGCTTCATAATTGTTCAAGCTTGAACTTCTGATTTTTTTGTTTTTTCTTTTTGACTCCTGGAATGCATAGCGGCGGTGATTTCTCTCTTCAGATTCCAAAAGAGAGAAACCATCATGACTTCGTCCACTCAACCCTGATACCTAGTCTTCATCTCACTCAGATTCTGATAGAATCTTTCCCTGTTGTTCCCCATTCACTGAATTCCGTTTCTCAGAAAACTGATCTATGTGTGATGTATCCCTTGAAAAGTTCGACATAAATCGTAGCACTCATTCAGCAAACACGCGTGTCACAACCCAACGCAAACAAAGTGACGAGCAACAATAATCTTAAGAGATTGTCGTACTGCTCTCCCAATCTTCTCAACGCGAATTTCATTTATACAGCCCACATACCCCTTATTTGCATACATATGATGTGAATTCGTACGATTTTATGGAACCACATGTTAAAAAATATACGGGCGCCATCTTTGCTACTTTTTTCTCGCACGACGCACACATAACTTAAGCGGTAAGCCTTCTCTCTCTGATGTAAACAACGTGTAAAAAATGGTAGTGTATCTCGACGCTTATATTGCAGCCCAGGCTTCTGAAACAGAAAGTATGTTTTTGACAAGTTCTGCATATTTTCTGTCCTGGTTTTCACTATAATAACAAATACATTTGATGTTTCTAGAGTCACGCCGTTAATTACTTTTTCGAACTCTGGATCTCTAAAATATGGTGCATGCCTTATTTTCAACAGTTATTTCTTGCTGCTTCATTACACCATAAAAAGGTAACAAGTTACCTAAAATGTTTTAAAGCATTGGTCATCAAGCCTATCTCTCACACACTTATCTTGTGTGCATTTATAATACTCTTCTGATAACAGTGGAGCGATTGTTATTTAAGCTAATGCCTAGAGCATTTAATCATTATGTTATTATACAACTGCTCTAAGACACTTACTTCTTTTCTCTTGTTTTCTGGAGTAAATTGTAATTCACACATTGCATGACACTTGCATCTAAAATCTCTCTTTAAAAGGATTTAGATTATTTCTCTCATATGCGTCGAGCTTTATAACTCAACGTATCTTGCATGAGCGAAAACTGCTTGGCTGAATCGCTACATTACTTATTATTTGTTTGAAACAAAACGAGGTTACACCCAGCACTGCAACGCCACACCTAAATCCCCAGAACAAGACGCCCTTCTTTGACATCAGGTGTCGATAAATGAGAAATTTTCCAGTTGGGGACAGTTCTCTAAGGCCAGGTGTGAAAATGTAAATTGGCAAACTTTTAAAAAGATCCTACTTTGATGCAAAGCTCATGACAAAATAAAGTTCAAATCAAAACACCCCCACACACGCATATATATATATATATATATATATATATATATATACACTAGCAATATATATGTATATATATATATGTGTGTGTGTGTGTGTGTGTGTGTGTACATAAATATATACTAGCAGTTAATCGCGGCTATTCTCGGGACCTATGTACTGTTCATAACATTATGTGCATATATATATATATATATATATATATATATATATATATGTATATATATATATATATATATATATATATATATATATATGGATATATATATGGATATGTTATATATATATATATATATATTATATATATATATATATATATACGTTTTATTTTTAATTACCGTATCTTTCTGTTAAGTTACGTTATTGTTTCGGCTACACGACCGTTTTTTTGCCGTCTGTAGCGTTCTTAGACTTTTACAAAAATGTTCGCTATTTGGGGATGAAAGAGTGGAAGAGTGAATGCCATCTGGGGGGTGCGAGGAGGGCGGAAGAGGAAGACAGGATGGGAACAGGGAGGGAAGATGGGGGCGTCTATATATATATATATATATATATATATATATATATATATAGGTTGACTTATATGCAGGTAACCTGTATCTACTATTTCAAGTGTTTAGACCCAAAATTGTCGGAGAAATTTTGGAAGACTCTGCAAACGACGGCCAGTATGGAAGTCTCCTAGACCTCTTTCTCACAACTTGCCCTGAACTATGTTCAGTTGCTGTTCTGTCTCCTCTTGGATCTGCCGACCACTCAATGGTATCAATTAAGATAAAAATGAAATGTCATAAGTCCTCTGACGTACCTCTCCATCGTACAGTATATCGATACACTATGGTTGACTGGGATAGTTTCCGTACATTTATATCGGATCTTCCTCTGCGTTCCATGTTTAAAAAGGATGTGTCGTCTATATTATCAGACCTGACAGAATGGTTAATTGT
This sequence comes from Euprymna scolopes, assembly GCF_053919585.1. Taxonomy (NCBI): domain Eukaryota; kingdom Metazoa; phylum Mollusca; class Cephalopoda; order Sepiida; family Sepiolidae; genus Euprymna; species Euprymna scolopes. The sequence continues at coordinate 2,240,048 of NC_136485.1, forward strand.
AGGTATAGACAATTTCATACCCTCGAAAAAGTTCCAGCAAAAACCTAACAGCCAGCCATGGTTCTCTCCAGAATGTGCTGCTGCTATTGCGCACAGAAATCACTTTTTCCACTGCTTCCAACGTAATAGATGTATGAAAACTAAAGCCGCTTTCAGGACTGCCAGCAACCATTGTAAGAAAGTAATAAAGAACGCAAAAGAGTTGTATGCTCAGTCCGTCAAGTCCAAAAAAGCTGAGCAGCTGCTTGGTTCCCACCAGTTTTGGCAAATTGCAAACATAATCTTGAACAGAAGTGTGTGCTCCATCCCAACTATCATCAATGGACCTGAGTGAATCTCGTCAGCATCAGACAAAGCCAAACTCTTTGCCAAGAATTTGCAGCTAATTCGACCCTTTGCGAATAAGGCTGTCAACCCCCAATATTTCCTCCTGTATCAGAAAATACACTATGTGATATACGTATATATGTATGTTATGTTGCCAAGCTAATCAAAAACCTTCATTCCAGTAAAGCAACCGGCCCTGACGATATTCACATTATAGTACTAAAAAAACTTCAACCAGAACTAGCACCCATACTTACAAAACTGTTTATACGTTGTCTTAAGGAGAATTGCTTCCCATCACCCTGGAAAATCTCATCAGTATGCCCTGTATTTAGGAATTCAGGTGATCGTTCATCCCCCTCTCAATACAGGCCAATACGTCTCCTGTGCGTCATGAGTAAGTTGCTGGAATCTGTGTTAAATACATAAGTAATCAACCATCTCAGCAAAAATAACCTTCTTAGTGACACACAATATGATTTCCGTTCTGCTAGATCTACCGCAGATGTGCTTACAGTTATATCTCATAGGATTAGCGAATCTCTCGACAGAGGCAACCTTTCTAGGGCAATTGCTCTTGACATATCAAATGCCTTTGATAGGGTATGGCATAAAGGTTTACTTCACAAGATCTCAAGCTATGGTATTGCTGGAAATGTCTTCTCAATTATTAAATCATTTCTCTCTGATAGGTACATAAGAGTAGTAGTTGATGGGCAAAAATCAGAAGCTCACAGTGTAAATGCTGGAGTACCTCAGGGGTCCATCCTAGGTCCAACTCTTTTCCTGGTCTACATTAATGATCTTCCAAATCATTTCCTTACATCATTCGTAGACATTTTTACTAATGACACTACCATCTATGGTAGCACATCTAAGACAGTAAACGACCAAGTTCTCTCCGATTCTCTCTCCTCTGATCTTGATCACGTTGTACAATGGGGTAAGGAGTGGCTGGTTACTTTTAATGCATCTAAAACCAAGCTTCTGTCTTTACATCATCAACGTTCTGATCCCCATCTGGCATCAATTGAAATGAATGGCTCTCGTCTTGGGGAGGCCTCAAGTTTTGACAGGCTTCTGGGCTTGATCTTTACTCCTGATCTTAAATGGAATACGTACATCAAATCCGTTGTCAAACCCGCTGGAAAAATTGGCGGATCCTTCTATCGATCCAGTAGATATCTCACTGCTTATGCAATTCTCTATCTATATAAGAGCCAGATACGTCCAAGGATGGAGTACTGTTGCCACATATGAGCAGGAGCTGCTAGAAAAGACTTGGCCTGCCTTGATAGAGTTCAAAATAGACTTCGGGGCCTGGTGGGAGATGTCCTTTTCTCTTCGCTGCAACCTCTGTCTCACAGAAGGGATGTTGCGAGTTTGTCTCTGCTTTATCGTTATTTTCATGGAAAGTGTTCAACTGAGCATCAATCTATGGTCCCTCCTCGCCAAACTTTCACAAGAAAGACTAGACTAGCTGAATAAATTATCAATAATTTTCCCCACTCTTTATCTGTACCTAAACCTAAACATAGATTCCATGATCAAAGCTTCTTCCTTAGAACTGCACGCCTGTGGAATTGTCTTCCGTTTTCCTGCTTTCCAGCTTTCTATAATATGGTTGTCTTCAAGTCCAACTTGAACAAGTTTCTGATAAGCCGTTCCACTTAAGTTAACAAATTTACCGAACTTCCATTACTATCGATTACTATATTGTCCTTTTGACTACTCTACACTCTTTAACCCTTTATCCTTGAGTGGCCTATCGGCCTTGATAAGTGGTGACATCTATGTAAAAAAAAGGCTAAGTCTTTCCACTTTGTTTTCTTGACATATTAATTTCCGTCCCTGAACTGGTTTAAAAAGCTTGCTGCATGTCTGAATACCCTTTATGAAAATTTTCAAATAGTTGACCCTATTGGCTGAATAGTTTTCTAGAGATCGCAAAGGTAAAATCATTTGTACTATGACACCTTGGCAGACAAATTTTCTGGCAAAAACCGATCAAAAAGATTGTCCTATATCTTAATACACTTTATATAAAAATTTCAAATGTTTAGACAAAAATTCGCTGAGTAATTTGGTATAGACAGCAGAGGTAATTTTTTTTTATTGACTTCCAATTTTGACCACTTAACTATTATTTTGCGGGGCTCAAATCGGCTTACAATATTTGATCCATGTCCAAGTAACCTACATCTAAAATTTCAAGTGTTTCGACCAAAAATTTGCGGAGGAATTTGGTAGAGTTTTAAAGGATAAAATCAGTGAACGGTGAGAGCCAAATGACTGGTCAAAAGACGATTAAAAAGAGTTTCCCATATCGCAATACCTCTTATTTACAAATATCGAGTCTGTAGACTGAACATTGACAGAATAGTTTGGTATGGAAATGTATACATACAGACACACACAAAGACAGGAAATTTCACTTACATATATATATATATATATATATATATATATATATATATATATATATATATATATATATCCTAGAAACTGTACCCGTTGTTGACTGGGTTCCAAAGCAACCTACAGAAAATGCGCTCTGATTTATGAAAGTATGATAGAAAGTATGAAAAGGAAGGGTTGTAAAGAGATAGCTTCGAATTTGGGGGTATCAAAACCAAAGCAAAATACGATGAAAGTAGCAATAAAATAGATAAACCCCATAATTTATTATAACATACCTCTTCACACTAAAACACTTATCAGAATAGTATGTGAATCTATATTAAAAAAAAACCTTGTTAAACTTTGTGACATGTTTCCATTATATGGAGGTCAGGTGCGAACGAACTCCCCATAATTCTATTATACTATATTTCTTTAAACTGAAACATAATTATCAAAGTTTACTTACGCAGATAGATATGAAAAGTCTTTATTAAAGTTTGTGCCTATTTCCATTTTATGGAGGCCAGGCGCAAACACAGACCCCACAATTTTATTATACCATCCCTATTTAAGTAAAGACATACTTATCAAAATATAATATTATGTACATCCATATCAAACACACTTGTAAACTTTTTTTTAATTTTTAAATTGTTTATTTCCATACTTTGTGGACCAGGTGCGTACGCAGACCCCACAATTTTAATGAATCATCATTATGCCAGATCAAACATACCCATTTCTGTGTTTCGATACATCTATCATTATATGTGATCTGTTTTCTATAATAGTCAAGCTATTCGTGACCAGACACGCACACAAACGTTCAGCTATATATATATATATATATATATATATATATATATATATATATATATATATATATATATACCTTGAGAGGGCTCTCCTGTTGGTTGTACAATCTGCAAATTATTATTTTGTTGTAATCGAATTTACCCGAAAATATAGAAGGAAGAAAATTAACATCCGTCTTCTCGGACTCATAAAACTTTCATTTTATTTATACAACTTCCATATATTCTTTATTTTATTTTTTATTCTCTATATTTGTTTTATCTGTATCTTTTCATTCATTTTACTCATTCCTTTCTGTCTCTGTGTATTTATATACACATATCAACCCTATTTAACTACGTTTTATCATCTTGCATTTCTTTCCTCTCTTCTAGTTTGTAACCACATACCATATTGCTTTATATTATTGTTCGATAATTACGATATTTTAACAACTTTCTATTCGAATAGTTATTCATTATTTTACTCTACTATCTGTGTCGTCTATCTCACAATTAAAATCTTAATAGACTTTAATTATCATAATATTACGCCTAACAGCATAGTGTCTTCTAAGTGCTCATGTGATCCCAGATACTCCTGCTTAAAATACCAATAGCATAAATCATATATTTCATATAAAAAAACTCTCCATGGCTACAACAAAACTCCATATACGGTTAAAAAAGAAAGCTCTTTTAATTTTTCCTATAGTCTTCCCGATGGTTTAAACACATACTGTCAGCATGCATTAAACCTACTATGATAAACAGTACTACTCACCGGAGTTGTGGATTCGGATGGTAAAAATCCGACTCTGACTCCTACTCTTAGAATTCCTAGGATGCCGGCTCCGACTCCGACTCCGACGCCTTTGATATGTTTGACTCCAACTCCGACTCCTTGACTCCTATGTGGAAATCTATTCTACAGATCCATATATCAGCCTCCCATATCTATTCAACCTGCATTTTATAATTACTTTTTATGTATATCATTTTTGACGTTTAACATTCACTTTTATGATAAATATGCTCTCATATGCACTATACCAGCTTATGATAAATATCCTCTATGCACTATACCAGCTTTATTTATTTGTTGTTTTTTTTTACTCACGTCTACCCCTAACAAAGCATATCACCACTTGGACGTAAAAGGCTAATATTTGGGATCAATTGAAAACAATACTTCTCCGTAACCATAGAGACCAATATAGTTTCCCCAAACGACCTCAATAATTTATTTCGTTCCAAATGTAACTATCAATTGACGTCGCATCCCCATTATGTTACCTAGGATTTTCTCTATTTTTCTGATGACAAGTATTAGGCTTCGAAATACCATGGTACAAAGAATTACTATTTACCCAAATGTCCCAATTGATGTATGCCCGCTATTAAACAAATGAATATGTTTACATATATTACTCTATAGATTTTATAACTTATTTACTCTTCTTAGTGATACATCCCCCCACACACACATATATACATATAATTATCCTGGCTTGATGTAGTTGCTTACTAAGCCGCACTCATGGGCTGTGAAACAGCGAAATAGTACTGTATGTGGATGACTATAATGCTACCTACCTCGTTATAGGATGCGCCCTTTAGACCTTTGTAGCAACTCTTGCAGAACTGCTGTTTCTTCTTGTATTTGCAAATTCTCTCTTATTACTTCTGTTATTACCTTCCACATTGGCATCAACTACATATATATATTCATATAGCCACTGCGGTATTTTTAAAAATAGATTATATAACATTCAATAAAGCAATGTGCATAGATTACACTCTAAATGACTTTTAGAACGAAAACTGTTCTTTTTCAATTAAGCCCGCCCTAAAGTACTACCAGTTACCCCCTAAAACATTGTAATAGTGCGGGACAAAACCTAAAACGTGGACAGTTTTAATTCTGCACCAATTATTTCCTACCGGAGGCAGTACTTCATTTTTGTAGTTACTGGCAACATTTCAATCTTGTAGTCTGTATTTGTGTCTTATCTCTTCTAATACAAACTCGCCAATCTTTCACGAAAAACTCCCGTCTAGCTGAATCCACTGTGAAAAATTTCCCCGACTCTTTATCTGTGCCTAAATCTAAACGCGGATTCCATAAAAAAAGCTTCTTTCTTAGAACTGCACGCCTGTGGAACTCTGTTCCGTCTGCCTGCTTCCCTATTTGGATTTGTTCAAGTCCAACGTTAACAAATTCCTAATGAACCGCCCTCTTATGTAAACACTTCATCAAATCTTCACACTAACGTAATGTACTTGCAATAACCCTTATCCCTGAGTGGCTTCCGGGCCTTGATGTGGTGACCACTATGTAAAAAAAATAAAAATAAAACTCAACTAGCAAAACGGTTTCAAGAATATTAATTTTGTATAATATCTTATTGTTTTTTTTATTTTCACCATCCCTCTGCTATATATTTAGAACTTGTTTTTACAACCAATAAACAGGAATCAGAATACACCAGTAAACAGATAGCAGCTTCAAAAATCCAAGAAACGTTGACAGCAAAACATGCCTCGGTTTAAAGTGAGAAAAATTTCACTCAGTTCACTAATTTATTGAAAAAAAAACAAACAAGTTTTTAATAACTTTTAGCGCTGTCTTGTCTGGTTTCTTAATGCTGAAGGACTGGGCAAAAATCAAAGGTCATGTTTTATGGTTATTTTTTTTATTTCAGAGCTAAAATAAATCCACGATTATTTATTGTCTGATTTTCCATGGTCGGGTCACCCCTGAAGCACATATAGGGTGAATTAGGATCTTCTCTAGATATATCCCTGCAACACTGGAAGTCATTCTTAATGTAGGCACATATTCCATGCCAATGGCGATCTTAGCTGTCAGATTTAGCTGTAAATTATGAACTCATCTAGGGAAGTGGTCTGCCCTATTCCAGTTTCACTTAGAAATAATATGTCCGGTGGCGTCTCCTGTAATTGGGTTTCAACCTCTGGAAGGTTGGAACGTAGACCCCTGATGTTGGAGAAGGAGACCTGGTAGTAGGGGTCTACGTTGGAAGATGGGGTTCTAGGTTTAATCGAGTTTTTATTCTGGAGATATTTCATGTTGAGGTTTCGGGATTAGTAGAATAGGTTGGCATACTTGGTTAGAGTAGTACAGAGAGGGAAAGTAAGAGAGAAAAAGACAGGATTTGTTGTGTAGCACACGAAAAGGTAAATCCGTAACAATTACCCACTAGTATGGCATCGAGAGGCCCTACCAGAGACTACTACATAGTCCAGAGTCCATTCACCAAATACAGCAGTCCCAGTACTTTGCGCCTGCTATTTGGACAGCCTCCTTAGTGGTTAATCCAAGGTTCGGGTCCCTGACTATCAGGTGGATAACGTAAGCCCAGACAAAACGTTTACCTCCAGTACCCTTACTAGTGGCATGGCCACAAGGACAGACAGAGACACAAACATTTCCGACATCTCAGACTACTGGTCACCAAGTACTACCGACCTTTAAGCAGCTTTTTCCTCACTCTTTGTCAGAAAAAATCACTCATTGAATGAGGACAGAGGGACAGAAAAGGAGAAGCGAGAGTTACTGGAGCTGCCGATAACACATCACTGTATTATCTACTCTCCATTAAAAAAATGGGGAGGAGGGCAAAGGGTACAAGTGACTTATGTATATCTAAGTAGTAAGTCCGGTAAGATTCTGTTAAAATAGTTAATAAATACAAATTTGAATGGAAACTATTCACATTGTTAGAAAGAATGCATAATAAAATATGGGTTATAGAATTAGAGAAGTAGGTTAAACTCCTTTGTAAAACAACAAGTAGAATGGGAAATTTCCTGGTCGTCAGAAACGGTTTCAAAAACGTGCAAATCGCGCATGTTAATGACACGTGACTTATAGTCACATTGAGCAGACATAGGCGATTTCTGAATATAGAAAAGATTTCGAAGTTAGGTAGGGGAGTTGAGGGGTCAGGGCAGTTAGATCAGTCCGACCAGAGAAGCAGAGAGGTTCAAACTGAATCTTGGCACCGTCTGGAAGCGAGAGGGTTTTAAAAGAAGATGTAAAGAAACTTTGAATTCCAGGATGCAAAGCCATTGACCGGTCATATGGAAGAAATAAATGATCATCATGTTTTTCATAACATGCGTCTTCGTATTATAATTCAACAGAAAATGTATTGCCCATTTATGTTATAAGAACCTTTGATAATATCATCATCTAAAAAATATGTGTTAGAAAGTATATGTGTCAAACTATAAATGTTATATAAACACTCCCGTTTCATACAGAACTGTCAAAAGCATAAATGTCAATCTCTCGGTCTATCTATCTATCTATCAAATCGCCTCTCAAAGTGTATTAATATGAACTTTGTGTTTATAAAAATGTACACCTGTCCCTCTCGTAATATATACTTGTTAATGTCTCCATCTCTTACAACATGAACACTCCTAAGACTTTCATCTATCCTAAGACTATCTATCATTCTAGACTTTCTAATACAGAAAGAACATTAAGTAAGAACTCACGAAACATACGCGCACAAGTGGTAATAACACACTACGTAACACAATCATTGTTGTCGAAATCGGTGGAATATTCTATGTTATAAGGGAATCGATTATTGCCTGGTCAAGTTTAGGATTTATCGCAGTTCTACAAGCGGCACATTATATTTTACATTGCACTGTTGAAAGTGTACTTTTATTTCATAAAATATTTTTCATATAATGGCTTGAATAAAAGTTTAATGCAAATGGTCCAATTGTACTCTAGATAGAGATATTCATTTCGAACACGCCCCTGAACGCTCATGAACGATATACTGTTTTCTTTAAATCGCACTTGTGATGTTAGGTTCTGTAAGTGTGTACACTTTGATAAGAAATGACGGTTTATTTCTTTAATCGGATTTTTAGAAATATTGAATTTCGATACTTATCTGAGAATTCCGTTACAAAATCTATATAAGGACACTCCAAAAAACATTTGCGCGAAAGAAGAAAAAAAACGGCCGATCGAGTTTATAGTAACGTACGTATACATAGACGAACACAGACACACACACGAAGTGCATTTTATATTCAGTTGCAATTTTTCTTTTTTTTTTTTGTCATATATCATTCCGATAAAATGATAATGAAAAGGAAAAAATATGTTTACTCGATCTGTAACTGCTACTCAAAATTAGATGTTACAACTTGGTAGACGTCCTCATCTATGTATGGTCAAGAATACATTGTTTTATACACTTTCGATGAACAAATCGCCATCTATTCACGTGCCGATACGTTTCTGCATTTATTTAAATAGTTTCCGATATGATTGTAATTCGGTTAAAAACTACAATACAAAGCCTGATCATTAAAACAAAGATATTTTTTTTTATTTTATGCAACCTGAATTTATTAACAACAATTTATTTATTTATTAAACAACTTATTTATTGAACACAAATTTGTTTATTGAACAACAATTTATTTATTGAACAACCATTCATTTATTAAACAACAATGTATTTATCAAACAACAATTTATTTATTGAACAACAATGTATTTATCAAACAACAATTTATTTATTAAACAACAATTTATTTATTGAACAACTATTTATTTATTAAACGACAATTTATTTATTAAACAACAATGTATTCATTGAACAACAATTTATTCAGTGAACAACACTTTATTTATTAAATAACAATTTATTTAGTGAACACAATTTATTCAGTGAACAACAATTCATTTATTGAATAACAATTTATTTATTAAGCAATAATTTATTTATTAAACAACAATTTTTATATCAAAAAACAATCTATTTATCGAACAACAATTTATTTATTGAACAACAATTTATTTATTAAACAACACTTTATTTATTGAACAACAATTTATTTATTAAACAACAATTTCATTATTGAACAACAATCTATTTATTAAACAACAATTTATTTATTGAACAACAATTTATTTATTGAACAACAATTTATTTATCGAACAACGAGTTATTTGTTGAACAACAATTTATTCATTGACAACAATTTCTTTATTGAACAACAATTTATTTATTAAACAACAATTTATTTATTTAACAACAATTTATTTATTGAACAACAATGACATAAATTTACAAAAAATTACTCTTAGAAAATGTCTCGTATGTATGTTTATTGCATTTAATCCGCAGACGATGACGAGTGCCGCTTGGATCTGAGACGCTAGTATTTAATAAAACGTCTGTAAGTAAATTATGTAGGGAGTTGAGTAGCATGATTTTTTGTTCACATTGCAATTGAACGTCTATCTATCAATTAAGTCAGGGAAGCAAGGATTTCCTAAGTTTATATATTCGAGGGAGGAAATTATTTGAATCAAAGCTTCTCTAGCATCTAAGAATCTCTAAATATGTGAGGGATTTTGCTGCTTATTGAATTAATTGAACGTCCTTAGGTCAAATCCTGGAGTTCTTCGGAGCACTTTCTATTAAAATACATACAAAATAAACAAAGGGATGCAACATTTGCAACATTTTGTCGATAGGACATATGTTGGAGATTGGTTAGCAGTGCAGCACCTATTAGGTTGGCTACTTTTGTCTAGGAGTGAGTTCAATATTCACTTTTAATATAATATGATTATATTACCTTAAAGAAACATTGCAAGCGTGCATAAAAACTATTATTCTGTATTACTTATTTATCTACTGCATGTCCTACGCATGTAATATTATGATATAATCTATGCATGTCGATAAACGGTGTGCTTAGCGATTGTCTACATATTAACACACCTGGATATGTTTCACCTACATGAGGTCCATAGTGTGTTTGAGGTAAAAGAAAATAATAAAAGAATATCTGACGTTGATCATTACATCATGTTTTATCGTTTTTATAATTAAATAATGCTAAATAAATTATGAAACAGATACATCAAATTATTTGCCAAGACCGCAGGTTAAATCTCACCGTTGATGCAATTCTCTATCTATATAAAAGCCAGGTAGTCCAAGGAAGGAGCACTGTTGCCTCACTTGGACATGAACTGCTAGAAAGACACCTAGCTTTGATAGAGTACAAAATAGACTTCGTAGGCTAGCATGGGATGCCCTTTTCTCTTCCCTACGACTTTTCACACAAAAGTGATGTTACCAAACTGTCTCTGCTTTATCTTTATTTTCATGGAAAGTTCTCGTCTGAGCTCCAACTTATTGTTCCCCTCTCGCCGAACCTTCACTAAAAAAACTCGTCTTGCTGAAACTACTGTCAATAATGTCGCCACCCTTTATCTGTGCCTAAACCTAAACGTAGATTCCATGAACAAAGCGTCTTTATAAGAGCTGCACGCCTATAGAACTTTCTTCTGTTTGCCTGTTTTCCAACTTATTGCAATTTGATACTCTTCAAGTCCACCGAAAACAAATTCTTGATGAACAGTCCACTTAAATAATCCAATTTACCAAAATTTCAACTAGTAACGATTACTACGATATTATCCCGTTGACTACTCTCCACTCAATGGCCTGTATCCTTTAGTAGCCTGTGGGCCTAGGTAAGTGGTGAATCCCATGGAAAAATTATGGCTTTCTCTACTCTAAAATCCACCGCTATGCAATGGCAGGACGATAATGTAATGCATTTAATCCACTGCCTCTTAGAAAACCTACTGCTGACTAAAAAAATACATTTATAATGCCTTAAATAAAAGTTAAAACGTAAAAATCAAGTATTATAGAGCAATTAAGCTAAAAAAAGAACTTCCCTCTCTCTAGTTTTATAAAACTATATATATATATTCATCCACATACAGTGATGTTTCGCAGTATCACAACTCATCAGTGCGGCTAGACAAGAAACTACCTCAGGCCAGGATCGAAACTCAACCGTCCTAACAACAGTCAACGCTTCTCATCATAAGGCTATACGGCTGCTGCTACTCCTCTAGTGAATAAACGATGTTTGACATCGTTTTAATACCTAAGCTCGATTTGTTTAAACAAAGGTCATCGCTAAATACGCTAATGCAAGTTGGATATCACTTCCTAATATGCTCAACCAAAAAAATTGGTCAATTTAGGCAAGAATATTTCCATAAGTTGCCAAAATAAATCCACTGTTTCGTTTTTAAAAGACTTCGTAAGATTACAACATGTTTTTTCTACATAGGCATCACCACATTATCAAGGCAAAGAGGCCACTCAAGGATAAGGGTTAAAGATTGTACATTAGAAATTGGACTATATAGTAATCATTAGTAATGAAAGTTTGGAAAATTTGATAACTTATATGGAACGGCTCATCAAGAACTTATTTACGTTAGACTTGAAGACAACCATATTGTAGTCAGCCGGAAAGCAGGAAAACGGAAGACAATTCCACAGGCGTACAGTTCTTAGAAAGAAGCTTTGTTCATGGAATCTACGTTTAGGTTTAGGCACAAATAAAGAGTGGGGGAATTATTAATAGTGTTTACAGCTAGACGAGTGTTTTTTGTGAAAGTTTGGCGCGGGGGGACCATAGATTGAAGCTCAGTCGAACACTTTCCATGAAAATAACGATACATCAGAGACAAACTCGCAACATCTCTTCTGTGAGATAGAGGTTGCAAGGAAGAGAAAAGGACATCTCCTACGAGGCTACGAAGTCTATTTTTAACTCTATCAAGGCAGGACAAGTCCTTTCTAGCAGCTCCTGCCCAGATGTGGCAACATTATTCCATCCTTGGACGTACCTGGCTCTTATATAGATAGAGAATAGCATCAGCAGTGAGATATCTACCGGATCGATAGAAAGATCCCACCATTTTTCCAGCGGCCTTGGCAAAAGGTTTGATGTACGTGTTCCATTTAAGATCAGGAGTAATGGTAAAGCCAAGAAGTTTGTCAAAACTTGAGGCCTTCAGAAGACGAGAGCCATTCATTTCAATTGATGCCAGATGTGGATCAGAATGTTGATGATGTAAAGAGAGAAGCTTGGTTGTAGATGCATAAAAAGTAACCAGCCACTCCTTACCCCATTGTACTACGTGCTCAAGATCAGAGGAGAGAGAATTGGAGAGAACTTGGTTGTTTACTGTCTTAGATGTGCTACCATAAATGGTAGTGTTGTCAGCATAGATATCTACAAATGATGTAAGGATGTGATTTGGAAGATCATTAATATAGATCAGGAAAGGGTTGGGCCCAGGATGGATCCCTGAGGGACACCGGCATTTATACTGTGAGCTTCTGATTTTTGCCCCTCAACTACTACTCTTATGAACCTATCAGAAAGAAATGATTTAATTATTGAGAAGACATTTTCAGCAATACCATAGCTGGAGATCTTATGAAGTAAACCTTTATGCCATACCCTATCAAAGGCCTTAGATATGTCAAGAGCAATTGCCCTAGAAAGGTTGCCTCCGTCGAGAGATTTGCTAATCCTATGAGATATAACTGTAAGCACATCTGCTGTAGATCTAGCAGAACGGTAACCATATTGAGTGTCACTAAGAACGTTATTTTTGTTGAGATGGTTGATTACTTCTGTATTTAACACAGATTCCAGCAACTTACTCATGACGCACAGGAGACTTATTGGCCTGTACTGAGAGGGGGATGAGAGATCACCTGAATTCTTAAATACAGGGCATACTGAGTAAATTTTCCAGGGAGATGGGAAACTATTCTCCTTAAGACAACGTTTAAACAGTTTTGTAAGTATGGGCGGTAGTTCAGGTTGAAGTTTTTTGAGTACTATAATTGGAATACCGTCAGGGCCAGTTGCTTTACTGGAATCAAGGTTTTTGATTAGCTTGGCAACATCACGTACATATATACGTATATCACATAGCGTGTTTTCTGATACAGGTGGAAATATTGGGGGTTGGCAGCCTTGATCGCTAAGGGTAGAATTAGCTGCAAAGTTCTTGACAAAGAGTTTGCCTTTGTCTGATGCTGACGAGATTACCTCAGGTCCATTGATAATAGTTGGGATGGAGCACACGCTTCTGTTCAGGATTCTGTTTGCAATTTGCCAAAACTGGTGGGAACCAAGCCGCTGCTCAGCTACTTTGGACTTAGCAGATTGAGCATACAACTCTCTTGCATTCTTTATTACTTTCTTACAATGGTTGCTGGCAGTCCTGAAAGCGGCTTTAGTTTTCATACATCTATTACGTTGGAAACAGTGGAAAAAGTGATTTCTGTGCGCAATGGCAGCAGCACAATCTGGAGAGAACCATGGCTGTCTGTTAGGTTTTTGCTGAAACTTTTTCGAGGGTATGAAACGGTCAATAACTACAATTAACCATTCCGTCAGGTCTAACACTATAGAGCACACATCCTTTTTAAACATGGAATGGAGAGGTAGATCAGATATAAATGTACGGAAGTTATCCCAGTCAGCCTTAGTGTATCGATATACTGTACGATGGAGAGGTACGTCTGGGGACATATTACATTTCATTTTTATCTTAATTGATACAACAGAGTGGTCGGAAGATCCAAGAGGCGACAGAACAGAAACTGAACATAGTTCAGGGCAAGTTGTGAGAAAAAGGTCTAGTAGGCTCGCATACTGGCCGTCATTGTCGGGCACACGGGTGGGTTCCTGAACAATCTGAGTGAGGTCATAGGCAATGGAGAAATCATGACAGAACCTCCCCTCATCATCGGTCTTGTTAGAGTGGGTCAACCATTCGACGTTGTGAACATTGAAGTCACCACATACGTGAATGTTATCTGAAGGATAAGCAGATAGGACTTGGTCAATTTTCTCAGATATGCTTTAAAAGATAGTAACTCCGCTGTTATGGGGGCGATAGAGAGTAAATATAAATGCCGTAGTGTGAGCTAAAGCAACTCGGAAGCACATATAGGGTAAGTTAGGATCTTCCCTGGAGATGCCCCTTACCACATGGAAAGTAATCCCTAATATAGGCACATATTCCATGCCCATGGCGATCTTGGGGGTCAGATTTAGAAGTGAAGTTAGAGTATCCTTTAATTGCGAACTCTTCTAGGGAAATAGCCTGTCCAATGCCAGTTTCACTTAAAAATAAAAGGTCTGGTTTAGTCTCCTGTAATTGGGCTTCAACCTCTGGAAGGTTATAACGTAGACCCCTGATGTTGGAGAAGGAGACATGGTAGTAGGGGTCTACGTTTGAAGTTGTAGAACCGGGTTTAATCGTGTATTTTTTCTTGAAACTTGTCATGATGAATTTTTGGAATTTGTGGACTAGGTCGTCAGACATCCTTAGAGCAGGACAGAGAGGGCAAACTAAGAGAGAAAAAGAGACGAAGAATGTTTTTTATTTGTAGCCAATTATAAGATAAAGCCGTAACAATTACCCACTAGTATGGCATCGAGAGGCCCCACCAGAAGCTACTGCATGGTCCAGAATCCATTCAACAAATGGCAATACAGCAGCTCCAGTACTGTGCACCTGCTGATAGGACAGCCTCCTTGGTGATTAATCCAAGGTTCGGGTCCCTGACTATCAGGCGGATAACGTCAGCCCAGTAAAAATAACGTTTACCTCCAGCACCCTTACTAGTGACATGGCTACAAGGATAGACATAAAAACAGAAAATTTCCGCCATCTCTGCCAACTGTTTGCGCAAAATACTGCCAACCTAGAAAACAGCTTTTTCTTCTCCCTTTGTCAGAAAAATCACTCATTACAAAATGAGGACTGAGGGACAAATAAGAAGAAGCGAGAGTAACAGGAGCTGCCGATAACGCATCCACAATGCGTTTTCTACTCTCCATTAAAAAAAAATATATATTAAGTATTGTACTTAATAAAAGTCCAACAGACGTGTTTACAGGAAAGTATGGTGATAGATTCCCCCTCTCACGAACTAAGAATGAGTACAAATTCGTAATCTATTTTTGCAATCAACTTGGTAGATAAATAAACATTTATGGACGACAAAAAAAAAAGCTAGCATTTAATAAAACAGAAATACATAGATTAAATACTGAAATAAAATGGAGTTATTAATATTTGAATCTAAAAATAAAAAGTATGATTAAAATTGAAATCACTAATCTCAACAAAAACGCGTCCGTGCCCATAATGTAAACTGAAATGAGGAATTGTAGATTAACAGCGTTCAAAAATATTTGTTTAAAATTAACCGTTAAAAGAAAAACGTGATTTTATTCTGAACTTTAGCTAGTCACGTTTTAAGAAACTTACGATAAAAAAGAAAAGCGGATGGGGGAGGAGGTCTTCCGAAAGTTACATAAATTAAATACTGGAATAAAATGGAGTTATTAATATTGGAATCTAAAAATAAAAAAGTTTGATTAAAATTGAAATCACTTATCTCAACAAAAACACATGGTCTGGTATTACAGAAGGCCACGCATGTAAAGAAAATGAAAGCGGAATATACATGACTTGAAAAAATAGAAAGAAAAGAATAAATGTCAAACGTACAACATAAATACAAAAAGAATACGTTCAAACCATATTGTTTAAAATATTCAATTTAGTTTGCATTTTATGAGAGTTAAGTATAATATAATATGTAGATAGGTAACATCTGATAGAAAGTTTAACTGATTTATGTTCTGTTATATAAATGTAAACAGGTTAACTCTGAAACCGACAGATTAATTTGTTTAACTGAGTAACATGTATATATATATATATATATATATATATATATATATATATATATTAATATATATATATATATATATATATATATATATATATATATATATATATATATGGGGTCATCGACATACGGTCTTGTTAAAAAAATCGAGCATTTAAGATTTAAACAGAAAGTAAAAGGACTAGTTGTTAAAACTAGCAAAAAATATACTCAAAATGTTGCAGCATTAAGTATTGCTTTTAAAAATTCAATTTGAATTTATATAAGCAATTGTCTATACTGCAATATTTTAAGCAATAAACGTATTATATTTTCACTAGACCACCTTGTTTTTTTTTCTTTTTCAGTTCTTTACAAACAGTCCTTTAATTTTTCCACGTTTATATTTTTACCATATTACATTTAATGCTCGAATTTTCCTATGTAATCCATGATTTTCCAAGCTCTTTTTTTTTAAATTTGTTATCTGTAAATTATTAGCGATAGTATATCGGAGTGAAATATCATGGACGCAGGGAATTATAAGCGAGATATTATTTATATTTTGTTATGTCATCATCTCCGCGGTCCCAGTCGATTTGAGCTAGCGTAACAGATTAGGTTGCTATAGGAACCATGAGCCAATCAAAATAAACAAAAAACCCGACTCTTTGTTCTTTACAGTTTCTGAGAAAGATTTAACACATTAATTATATGATAACTTTTGTTGTACTGAACGAAAATATTTTTTTAATACTATCGCTGACAATGTAACCAATGAGCGGTAAAAATTGTTTGACATTTGATCACAAGTAAGCGGTGAAGTTTTAAAGCAGTTCTAAATGAGTTAAAACTAAAACTAATCAATATATTCAAACACGGTAACGTTTAAATTATATATATATATATATATATATATATATATATATATATATATATATATATATTGTTTTTAAAATATAATTATCCCCTGACATGTGTTTCGTCGTCTATGACTCATCAACATGGCTGAATCTAGCGAGATTAGAAATCGGGACCGTATCTAAAGACGAAAACAATATATATGCCGCAATAAAATATTAAAAAAAAAAAAAAAATAGGAGACGGAAGAGAATTTGGTTCTTACCTCCGTTCTCATTGAATACAACAACTAGAGTAGGACATTTTTTCAGAGATTTCTAGACAAGCATTTTCCAAAAAAAACAAACAACTACATAACTTTTTTTTTAAATAGAAATAGCGTTAGTTACTCAACAGCACCATCATTCAAGTTGATCATATCTAAGGAACCAAGAAAGATAACGCCCGCTGCTTTTCTAGGACCAAAAATAGTTGCCCATTGGAGGGCAATTGTAAATCTAAATCCGTTTTTTATGAGGCCACAATGATGGACCAATCTACAAATCTAAAAATTCCATAGGTATGACACAAGGCTCGTTTAAACAAAGATACTATGCACATATGAGCTCCTTTAAATCTAAAACAAGGGTAAATACAGCATTAGCAACCTAAGTCTGGAGGCTTAAAGAAAAGCATACACCTTTTTTCCATAAAATTGAGAAAAATCGAGCACAATCCAGCATACGCCCCGGAATTAAGTCAAGGCTCGCTCTGTGATGCGGAAAAATACCACACCCTCCGGCCAATTTATGACCCAGAAATTAGATGTTTAAATGTTAGGAGTGAATCTTTGAAAAACTGCATATATGGAAGGAAAGCACTCCTAATAAACTGGGCCAGTGAAAAAGACAAAACCTAAATTTTGATTATATATAAAAAAGAACTTTAGGACACTTTTAAATGCTAAAATTGTTTTTAGTATGTAAAATTGGATTTTAATCGTAATTGTATTATAGATTTAAAATTATTGTATTATATATATTTTTATAAATGTAATTTACTATATGTTTCAATTTTAAAACTATAGGAAAAAATATAATAGTGTTAATATACTAGAAACTCCCTTAGACTAGATAAATACTCACTTCCCCTAACCTTGAAAGAGTTGAAATTTTAAAAGAAATTTAGAAACGTATTTCGAAATTGTTGAACGCATTTCTATATAATTAAACGAAATTTTACGTTTTCAATCGATATTGATATGAATTTTAGTTTGAATTTTTATATATAAAAAATGAGATTTTTAAATTAAATTGGTTTAAAATTAAAAGCGTGTTATATATATAAACAATTATATAAAAAAATCAATCGAAATTAGATTTTAAAATAAAAATAATTCAAATTTTAAAGTTAATGAAATCATCATCATCCGATAAATAAATTGGGGGGGGGGGTAACAAAACGAGAGGTAAACGTGAACTGGCTATGTATATATATGTTCCACTTCCGGTTATAAAATAGATAAGTATTGGCTGAAGAGAGAATGATATGGATATCTAAATCTGCCCTAATTATCGGGATTGAAACCGACGGTACCAATGACGTATCTCATTTAGCAACTTTCTGAACACAAAATACAATATATATATATATATATATATATATATATATATATATATATATATATATATAACATTCTTCATTTTAGAAAAATATCTCAAATATCATCAACAATTGACATTCGCTGTGTTTTCTCTTGCTTCACTTTTTTGGCAGCTTGCCGTTTCCGGTTGTCAAATGTTCAAAAATAAAATCTTTTATCTCCTTCTGTTCCTTCTTCACATACAGTATGGATGGCGCCAACAGAAGTAAAATATGCATCCAATTATAAAACATCAAACGGCAAACTTACATTATACTCTTTATCATAGATGTTTATCTATTTGTTAATCAACAATGAGCATACAAGCACAGAAACAGCTATGAATAAAGATATATATTTCTGTGAGATCAAATGCTTATTCTTAAAACTGTGTAAAAGCCAGTTAGACAGTATAGAAGAATGCAATGTATTGAAGTTCTTACTAGAGTTTTGTCAAAGTGGGCATATGACTTGTAAGGATGAACGTGAGATTAAACATATCTAATAATATATATCAATCTATTTTATGTCTCACTTTTTCTCTCGCTTTCTACCTCTCTTTCTCTCTCTCTCTCTCTCTCTTTCTCTCTTTCTCTTTGTCTGTCTGTCTTTCTGTATCTCAGGAAGAGCCAGATAGATGGATGGACAAACAGAACAAGAGAGAAAGTATTTTAGTCGGAATACTATTTCCATCATTCTCATCGTATATATATATATATATATATATATATATATATATATATATATATATATATATATATGTATCAGAAGAAAGTCCAATATTTGGTTACCCCTCTATAATAATAACGTCCAAATTAATATCCCAAAAGAATTCTTTAAATTAGTAGAATATTCTTTCAAATATCCTCCCATATACAGCACGATCCTAAATAAAAACTCTATAAAACTATCCTTCTCAACTATGCCGAATGTAGCACAAACTCTTATAAGTACTAACAATAAGAAAATAGAATCAGTGCATAAAATAATTAATAGAAAATCTAGTCTAGCCCAATGAAACTGCAATTGTAACGACCCAACTAGTTGCCCACTGGAAAATGACTGTGTACACTCAAATGTCATATATTCATGTACAGTAATATAACGCCCGCCTAATACGACAACTAATAATCTGAAAACCCAAACCTATAGTACTAGTTACACCGCAGAGAATCCACATAACCCAATAAGCAATAGTACACCATCTGAACAACTGATCACAGAGCAGAAAGGTATAACCTGCACATAGAAACTCTAGATACACCACGCACAAGCCATATAATACATACCTACATAGGATTATCCTCCTTCCCGATAAAGGCCTGAATTGCAAACCATCTACAATCATTCTCAAAGGGGAACCCTAAAACAACAACTACCCTATCTAACCCGAAACAAAACAAAATAGGCTTTATATTAAAATGGAAAATACTAAGAAAATATAAGTCATGCAACCCAGGATCTTAATACTGCATCCTATATAACGCAGAGGCGACCGAGATAATAACGGCGCCTAAAAATTAAACATCCTCAATTCAAAACAAGAGATAATCTGCAGTTGTAGGCACAAGAGAAATTCAAATACGTAAAAGCAATTAAACCCACTGAAAATGCACCACCGGACAGGAACTAGATTATTGCGCTTCCTCAACATCCATAAAATGCAACAATATCTATCACTAACCGTTTTCCTTAGTATAGAACTATTGAACAACACCCAAAACTTTTTTATAAAAATCACCTATAATCTCTCACGATCTGAAAAAATCGCCATAAAAAACTTTACCCCTTTAATATAAAAAATAAGCACACCCTCTGAACATACAACTTTTACATAATTTTAAATAAATTTCCAACCTAGAAAAGCCTGCATCTTGGCAATGTCTAATAAACAATATATCAGCCTTAATCATAAACCCATAAACAACTTTATCTAACAAACCCTACCCCCGTAAACATGTACGCTTAACACCACCTGTTAAACTGCAACCAAATCACCAAATAGCACTAGATGCAACGAGAATATAACCTAAACAATATAAAATCCAGGCCCAATGAAAATATAGCTTAGAAACAACCTCACAGGGCTAAAGACTTAAACCTAAGTTGAGAACTATCTAACCGCCACCCCTAAACCCCACTGGCGACCCCCCCAATAAGAAATTATTTAAAAATCAGCGTATTAGATTTACACTAAACCCTCCACCCACTAGTATTACATTAAAACTTTTAAATGTACCGAAAATCTAACATAAGAAAAGCTCCCCCGATTCAACCCAACCCACGCCCGTCACCCATACAGACATATCCCCATCCCTATCCTACCATCGCCGACTACCAAGTAAGCGTTCCATCGAGATGCTAACACCTACTGATAATACAACCTAGATTTGAACATAGTTGAACTATCCAGCATTAGGCAATGTCCATCGCAAGAGCCTCAGCTGAAAAAATATAGTTTTTCGTCAGCCAAATTAGGAGGAATAAAATTCACCAGACTAAAACATCCACGAAAGACCAACCCCAAATAAATATTTGGAGAAATATGGAAATTTAAAGGACTACTATAAACTATACTTTTGGATCTCTCGGAGATTAATACTACTACATAAGCAGTTATGGCGATTCGATGGACCTGTACGTCGTGTTCATGAACGAGAAAGTATGTATTCAACTTTCTAGGCCTGTCTGTCTATATAAACGTAAATTTGATAGCCTTCTAATCGAACTTTAAGAAATTTAAAAATTTAAGGTGGACGCTTGAAATTTACCGTTCCCAGTGAAACAATCCTTTAATTTAAACCAACGGACCTTTTATTCACCGAGCTCTTACGCTTTCCCGGCTTATTATAATCTATTATTTTATTATTTATTTTTTAATACGGATATATGTATGCGTATGCGTATATATGTGTGTATATATATATATATATATATATAGTCATATATATTCTCTATTTTACTTTATTTATACGAGCCCACTCACCCCACACCCCTCAACCCTATTCCTTTCTATTTTAACCCCCCTCCAACCTGTCTGTATCCTTTTCTTTTACGCACCCCTAATAATTTAATATTAACAGTACTTACATTATTATCATTGGTAATGGTTGTGGTGGTGTTTGGAGGTGGTGGTAGAAGCATTATCATTATTATTACTGCACTGCTTTTTACGCTATCGGACATATTCTTTCCAGTGAAACTGGCATAGGACCAACCACTTCCCTAGACAAATTCATAATTAAATGATACTCTAACTTAACATCTAAATCTGACCCCCATGGGCATGGAATGTGTGCCTACATCAAATATGGCTATCCATGTCGGAGTGGTATATCCAGTGAAGACCCTAATTTACATTATATGTGCTTCCGGGTTGCACTAGCTTACACCACTTCATTTATATTTGCCCTCTATCTCCCCACACCAGTATGGTTACTATCTTTAAGAGCATATCTGAGAAAATTGACACAATCCTGTCTGCTCATCCTTCGGCTAACATTAACATTTGCGGTGACTTCAATGTCCATGGCTGACCCACTCAAATAAAACCGATGACGAGGGGAGGTTCTGTCATGACTTTGCAACTGCCTATGACCTCACTCAGATTGTTGATCCTGTGTGCCTGATCACCAGTGAGTATGCAAGCCTGCTAGCCCTTTTCCTCACAACCTCCCCTGAGCTATGTTCATGTTTCGTTCTATATTATCTGGGATCCTCCGACCACTCTGTTGTAGCAGTTAAGATAAAAATGAAATGTAATAAGTCTTCAGACGTACCTCCCCACTGTACTGTATATCGATACTCTATGGGTGACTGGGATAGCTTCCGTACATTGATATATGATCTACCTCTGCATTCCATGTTTAAAAAGGATGTGTCCTCAATAGTATCAGACCTGACCGAATGGTTAATTGTAGGCATAGACCGATTCATACCATCAAAAACCTAAACAGCCAGCCAGATGTATTTTTTTAAAATTACATTTTCACCACAAACAAGACAACTTGCAACTTTGGTGTAGGGGGCTACTATCGGGGAAGCAACTACTGGGGCACTATGTTGGGATTTTGGCAGCAAGATGTTTGTTCACTTAATGCTTGCACTTCTGCATATCAGTACAGTTAGGGAAGCAGGAACCTGGAATAGAATTACAGAGTCAAGCGGTTCTTTTTTTATTTTTATTTTTAATTCAATTCAATTATCACCCCAAACAAGGCACAGTGCCACTTTGAAGCAGGGGGCTACTATTAGGGAATTAATTAGCGGGGTCATTATGAAGGGAGAAGAGTAGAAAGATGTTTGTTAACATTACACTTGAACTTCTGCACATCATTGCAGTTGGGAAAGCAGAATCCCGGAAGGGAGTTCCAAAGACCCGCAGTTCTGGGGAAGAAACTATTGGAGTAAAAGGATTTCTTGCACCTAGGGATCTCCACTGTAAAGGGATGAGACTTAGTAGCTTGTCGGGTTTGTCGGGGATTTAATTACATTATGAATTCTTCCAGTGATTCCATATGATCTAATTTTCCTTAGAAAACCATCGTGCCATACCCTGTTCAAAGCCTTTGATATATCAAGGGCCACCGCTCTACCCTCCCCTGTTTTATCCAATGAACGGTATATACGTTCAGAAACTACAGTTAAGATATCTGCTGTTGAACGGGCTTGCCTGAATCCATATTGGTTGTCAGTCAGGAGTTTAGCAGCTGTTAGGTGCTGGACTAGGGCTTGATTAACTAAGGACTCAAATATTTTGGCGAAAAGCGAGAGGAGGCAAATGGGGCGATAATTTAGTGGGTCAGTTCTTTCACCAGAATTCTTGAAGACTGGTACCACAGAGGCGGTTTTCCAGCAGTCGGGAAAACAAGATTCGTTAAGGCATTTATTGTAAAGTTTGGACAGAACTGGAGCAACCTCGGCAGAGCATTTTTTTTAATAGCACAGCCGGGATGAGATCTGGTCCACATTCTTTTGAGGTGTCTAGGTTTTTTATAATAGCATGTACCTGAGAAGGGGTGATTTTAAAATCGTTAATTGTGGCGTCTGTTCGCAGAGGAAAATCAGGGAGTGAGTTGTGTACCGAGTTCAGTGTGAGGTTTGAGGCAAACCGACTGGCAAGCAGATTTGCCTTGTCAGTTGCCGTGCAAGCAACCTCATGATTGTTTGTTAGTGGGGGAATAATTGACTGTCCATTATTAACATCGCTGTTGTAGATTTTCCAAAAATCCCGGGTTCCTAATTTCTGTGCTTCGATGCGCTTTCTGGTGTTTTCAGAGTAATCCGTCTTAGCTGTCTCTATCACTCTCTTACACTTATTTCTAGCTTCTATAAACTTCTGTTTATTTGAGCTGGACTTATGTCAGTTGAATCTGCGGAACGCATGCTGCCTTTGACAAATGGCAGCAGCACAAGCAGAAGTAAACCATTTGGGGAGAGTGGGGCTTGCTATAGTATTTCCGTGCGGGAACATGTGCTTTAATAGCAGTTTTGAACCATTCAGTTGTCTCATTTGCACACTGTTCTGCTGGAAGAGTAAAGATATTTTGCCATGGGGCATCTCTGATGAGCTCCCTGATGGCTTCCCAATCAACCTTTTTGTAATACCTCGTTGTTTTGAGTAGTGGGTCTTCAGTTTTAGGGCAAGAATTTAGGCTGATTTCTACCATTATCACAGCGTGACTATCATTCCCGAGTTGGCTGGAGGCATTTGTTGTACAGTCATTGGGAACCGTTGTCAGAAAGAGATGTAGAAGTGAGGCATGTTGATCGTGCTGGTCTGGGAAACGTGTCGGAAATGTAACTAACTGAGATAGGGAATGAGATATAGAGAAGCTATATGTTGCGCTACCAGCTACGTCTGTGTGATTTGAGAATCCTAGTCAGTTACTGTGGTGGACATTGAAGTCACCAAATACATGTATTTGTGCGCTAGTATCGAGGGAGAGTGCTATATCTATGCTGTCAGATACTTTGTTTATTAGGGTACAGTCTTGGTTTGAGGGAGAGCGGTAGAGAAAATACAAGTAGCTAATATTGTGTTGCATATTTAGTCTGAAGCACATAAAGGCCTGGCCCTCTGATTCTAGTTTTATTCTCTAGTTAGGGGGAGGGTGTTTCGAATATAGACTCCAAGTCCATGCATATGTCTGTCCGAGTCCTTACGGTAGAGTGGGAGATAACCAGACATGTTTAAGTGGTTAGAGGGAATTTAGGAGGAGTGAAGGTTAGTTTCACTTAATGCTTAGCTATCCGGGGTGTTTACAAGGAGAAATGACTCAATATCATCTAAGTTAGTTCTAAGCCCGCGGATATTATTAAATGCAAGCCTCAAGGGAGGAGGCAGGTTGGTTCTCTTTGACTTTGGTCCTGGTTTAAACGTAACTTTTGCTTGAGCTATCATTTCATTTTATTTTATTTAAAAGTTTCAATTAGGGTGGATGAGTGAGGGGGTGCTGGACAAGTAGTTGTGCAGAATACCAGACATGCAGTACAAGTAGACCATCAGCTGTCCTCCCCCACAGGAAAGCCCATTGGGGATGAGTGCAGGGTCCCTTTCCATGCGCGACATGGCACTACAAACATCCCGATATTTTACAACTGTTGATGGAGAAGCCGCTCTAAGCGCTACCAAAGAGTTAGGGCTCCTGTACTATCAGTCGGAAACAGCAGCCAGGAACTGTCAATCCGGTACCCTCAATCCATTAGGCAAATCCATTGCCCTAGTCAGGAAACAAGGTCAACCACTGGGTGATTCAGACGAGTCCCTGTGAGAGTACCTCTACGCCTGGTCAATAGGCAAAGAAGGAGTATGAAAGCCGGGCGATAGACAGAGTCTATCTCCTCCTTAAGCAGTTTAGGTTTTCCAACCGGTGATTTGTTTGAGTCACCAGGTCTAGGAAGGTTGTCGTCCAGGACTGAAGAGGCCTCCCTCCCCTAGGTTTAGTTTAAGAGTTTTCCTTTCCTAGACGGAGGGCCTGGGAAGACCTACGGGTCCATCAGCTCCGAGGGGGTACGCCCCGCGCCTGGGTCCTAATCCAGGTATTTCTGCGACCCCGTATGGGTAGTTAATATTTATTGGTTATTTAGGTTAATATCTCCTGGGAAAATCGGGCATTTAGGTTAGCTTCTACAGAACATTTTCCCTCCTCAAGCGTGGTTAAAAAAAGGCATTATTATGCTTTCCATTTTCATTTTTACTGGGAGAGCGTATAGGTAAAAATTCATGCAGTGGAAGCAGCTAAATTTGCTACAGTACTGGATTGAGAGAGACGTGTTAATGTATGGTTAGATATAGTATTGTAAGTTTAGCAATGTATGGTTAGATATGGTTTAGTAGGTTTAGGAATGTATGGTTAGATATGGTTTAGTAGGTTTCGGATTAAGATAAAGTGTTAGAGTATGATCTACTTGCTATTAGAAATTCTGATTTGGTGCCCAAACCGGACATTTAGTAAGACTGAAAGATAAGATATGCTCAGTATAGATACAAGAGAACATTTGATATGGAGTACAGTTATACCTGATAGATATAGGTTATTGCATATTTTGTAAGTATAGTTAAAGTATAGATGGGTGGATAAGTAGTATTGTCTACGAATGCATGGAATGTTAATATATATAATTTTATATATATACATACATACATACATACATACATACATAGGCTATGGCCTTTACTTTTAACCTTAATATTAAAAAATGGTGCGCACCATCTCTAGGTGGGGGTCATTATCAGTCCAGTGGTTTGAGTTGTAGGATAGTTGTACACGCAGACATGCATGCTACTACTTTATATATAGAGATTTATATCGACGGGATACAAGGGATTGAAACTGTTCAAAAGAGACTGTAGATATATCATGAACCAGCAGGATAATTATTTTTTTTACAAAATAATTACATTATAAACATTTTTGTATATCTTATACAATAATTATTTTTGTTTATAAGAAAGTGATCTCAGAGATATCATTGATTATTGAATTGCTTAGATTTAAAAATACAGTTATTTTCATCGCAGACACCTTGATCAGACTGCATGGAGAAAAGTAATATGCTGGTCATTCACCAAAACATCTATGAAGAAAACCACAGCATTTGATGATGAATGGCCAGCCAGCATTATAAAGGACTTGGGACCGTGCACGTTTTGTATGCTCTGGGCATCAAATCAGCGATTTCTAGTTACCAGTGATTGTCTGGTCACATTTTGAAGGGTCTATCACTAAATGAAGAGAAAAGTGTAGCCACGTGGATTTAGGGTTAGCCAATGTGTTTCAGGGCTGGCAACAGCCTGATTACATTCATTAGTTCCGTAACCCCCACTGCCTCATTGCACTTCTATCCCCTCGGCATACATACACCCAACAAACCTGTCTAGTAACAAAATCCCACCCCTCCCCTGTAGAAGTTTCCAGAAAGCCTTTTACTCTAATAATTTCTTGAACTGGTAGATTTGTAACTTTCCTTCCTGTTTCCCAGTTCCCCTACCTGATTTTACATGCAGAAGCTTAAATATAATGTGAACAAATATCTCGCTTATCTCCTCAAACAGTCCTCTGCAGACATGGTTCCAAATAGTAGCCCCTTAGGTCTAAGTGGTAATATGTCTTTTTTGGGGTGAACAAGAATAATAATAATAATAAAAATAGCTTAAGCTATCATATTTGATAATATAAATAGTGATTGGTAATAACGATATCGATGTATACATAATCCTTTGAAATATGCTTTTAGGCATATAATGTCTATGACTCAGCCAAATTAATTATTTATACATACTGCATTCCAATATTAGTGCAAATAAATAAAATGATAATAAAATTAATGGCCGTCGAGTGATTAAATGTCGGTTGAATATACACAACTGGATTAATCATCAAGCAGAATCTGCACGCGATTAAAGTATCAAAAAACAATAAATCAACAAGACAGGCTGGAATGTTCTGGGGAAGAAACTACTGGAGTAGAAAGATATTTTACTTCTAGGGATCTCTATTGTGTGGGGGTGGGATTTAGCTGCCTGTCGGGTTTGTCGAGGGTTTCTACGTCGTGGGGGAACAAGTATCTGCAGGTCGTCAGATCATTCACAATTAAAATACTTGTAGAACAGGCAGAGAGATGCAACGTTTCGTCGATGGGACAGAGGCTGAAGTTTAGATGCCAGTTCAGGGCCTATCAGATTGGCGACTCTCTTTTGAACCTTGTCTAGGAGCGAGAGACGGAGCAGATGCACCAGCTCAAATGTGACAACTATACTCCATACATAGGCCAATGGTGGCCTTATAGAGGTACAGGATACTTTCAGGTGCCAGTAGTTTTCTAGCACGGTAGAGAGAGCCTAACATTTTCGCAGCGGCGCTGGCAATATTTTCAATATGATTATTCCAACTCATGTTTCCTGTGAACGTTAGGCCAAGCAGTTTGAAAGATGTACTCTCAGACAGGGAGTCACTGGCCATTGCTATTGGTGGCAGAGAAGGTTTCTTGTAATAATTGAAAGAAACCAGTTTAGTCTTGGAAGGATTGAATGTGACCATCCATTTATGTCCCCATTCCACTACGGATTGGAGGTCATCCTCTAGTGTTTTTGACATTTCTTTTGATATGTGTTCATTTGTTTCCCTGTCATGCCTGTTATAAAGTATAACAACCACTGTAAAAGAGTAATAAAAAATGCAAAAGAGCTATGTGCCCAGTCTGTTAAATCCAAGCGGCTTGGTTCGCACCAGTTTTGGCAAGTAGCCAACAGGATCCTGAACAGAAGCGTGCGTTCTATTCCAACCATCATCAATGGACTGAGGTCATCTCGTCGGCATCAGAAAAGGCCAGACTATTTGCAGCTAATTCTGCTCTATGCGACAAATGCCATCAACTCCCCGTATTTCCTCCTAAAACAGACAACACGCTATGCAACATACAAATATCTGTTCGTGAGGTCGCCAAGCTAATCATTCCAGTAAAGCAACTGGCCCTGACGGCATTCCAGTTTCAGTGCTGAAAAAGCTCCAACCAGAACTTGCCCCCATACTTACAAAACTGTTTAAGCGTTGACTTAAGGAGAAGTGCTTTTAAACACCCTGGAAAACCTCATCAGTATGCCCTGTATTTAAGAATTAACGTGAAAAGTAATCTCCCTTTGAGTATAGACCAATAAGTCTCCTGTGTGTCATGACTAAGTTGCTGAAATCCGTATTAAATAAAGAAGTAGTCAACCAGATCAACAAAAACAACCTTCCTAGTGATATGTAATATGGTTTCCGCTCTGAAAGATCTACAGCAGATGTGCTAACGGTTATATCTTATTGGATTAGTGAATCTCTTGACAAAGACTTCCTTTCCAGGGAAATTGCTCTTGAAATATCGAAGGTCTTCGATAAGGTATGGCATACGGTAGAAAATACCCCGTTGAGGGAGAAGAAATAAATGTTTTTAGCCGATTTTCCGGTATTCGTCGTCTGAACGGCCGAACTTCAAAACGATACTGATCTAGTGAAAATCCGTCGCCTCTGTAGAAAATGTTCGGCACACATACAAACATACATACATGTATCTATATATTGGTAGAACAAATTTTTGACCCACACGGATTAAAAAGCTTGCCCTATCACTGAAAACCCTTTATGTAAAATTTCAAATGTTTAGACCAGAAATTGCCTGAGTAATTTGATAGAGACCGCAAGGGTTAACCTTTTTAAAACTTTGACTCCTATTACGACCCATTACCATTTATTGGTTTGGGCTTACATTACGTTATTCAGTTAGATCAATGTCCGAAGAACCTATATATAAAATTTCAAATGTTTAGACCATAAATGTAGAGAGTAGTTTTGTAGAGTTCTCAAAGGTCCAATTCATAGAACTTTAACCACCAAATTTCTGACCTAAACGGATTACAGAGTTTTTTATAAATCTGAGTACCCTGTACATCGAATCTCGAGTCTGTAGAGTTATTGCGTCTGGAAATGTACACACACAGACACACAGACAGACATACAATTTCACTTATATATATATATATATAAAAAAAAAAAAAAAAAAAAAAAAAAAAAAAAAAAAAAAAAAAAAAAAAGCTAGAATTTTTTTCATTTTTTTTTTGTTTTTTAACAAAAAAAAATGTAAATTAGATATTGTTTACACATAGAAGCGTTACGACTTTTATTCTATAGATAGGCACTAGACCAAGTCATCCGGAAGTAGAAATCTCCTGTCACTCTAGTAAGCCATATGCTAGGTAACAGTTGATAAAAAACCGCTGGCGGAATCTCTAGTGCAAAAACGTTAAGTATTTTTATTTTTTAGTTTTTTTATTTTTATTTTTTTCTAAACTAATCCTAAATGTTTTGTTACATTGTTTTAAATTTACTTTTCGTGTTTTATGTATTTTGTCTGTATTTCTCCTGTCTTTTTGTCTGTATTCCGTCTTATCTGTCCCCCCTCCTGCTACAAAGCTGAACGATGAAAACAAACAATCAAAATGCCGGCAACTAACGAAAAAAAAAAAAAAAATAAAATAAAAATGCCGGAAATTATTCTCTATTAGAGTAGATAAACTTAGGACTTTATAAAAAAAAAAAAGCTAGAATTTTTTTCATTTTTTTTTGTTTTTTAACAAAAAAAAAATGTAAATTAGATATTGTTTACACATAGAAGCGTTACGACTTTTATTCTATAGATAGGCACTAGACCAAGTCATCCGGAAGTAGAAATCTCCTGTCACTCTAGTAAGCCATATGCTAGGTAACAGTTGATAAAAAACCGCTGGCGGAATCTCTAGTGCAAAAACGTTAAGTATTTTTATTTTTTAGTTTTTTTATTTTTATTTTTTTCTAAACTAATCCTAAATGTTTTGTTACATTGTTTTAAATTTACTTTTCGTGTTTTATGTATTTTGTCTGTATTTCTCCTGTCTTTTTGTCTGTATTCCGTCTTATCTGTCCCCCCTCCTGCTACAAAGCTGAACGATGAAAACAAACAATCAAAATGCCGGCAACTAACGAAAAAAAAAAAAAATAAAAATAAAAATGCCGGAAATTATTCTCTATTAGAGTAGATAAACTTAGGACTTTATAAAAAAAAAAAAGCTAGAATTTTTTTCATTTTTTTTTTGTTTTTTAACAAAAAAAAATGTAAATTAGATATTGTTTACACATAGAAGCGTTACGACTTTTATTCTATAGATAGGCACTAGACCAAGTCATCCGGAAGTAGAAATCTCCTGTCACTCTAGTAAGCCATATGCTAGGTAACAGTTGATAAAAAACCGCTGGCGGAATCTCTAGTGCAAAAACGTTAAGTATTTTTATTTTTTAGTTTTTTTTTTTTTATTTTTATTTTTTTCTAAACTAATCCTAAATGTTTTGTTACATTGTTTTAAATTTACTTTTCGTGTTTTATGTATTTTGTCTGTATTTCTCCTGTCTTTTTGTCTGTATTCCGTCTTATCTGTCCCCCCTCCTGCTACAAAGCTGAACGATGAAAACAAACAATCAAAATGCCGGCAACTAACGAAAAAAAAAAAATAAATAAATAAAAATGCCGGAAATTATTCTCTATTAGAGTAGATAAACTTAGGACTTTATTTAAGTAGTATACTTAATATATACTATTACTGCAAGCTTGCCTGTATTGAAAATACTTTCTTCTTGTTTTCGAATCCTACCTTATATAGTTAGCCTTATGTTCAAGTACATTCGAAATATAATACAGTGCAAAGAAAGTCACTCATGAAAACGGACCTCCTAAACTAAAACCTTGAATAATTATTTAAACTCTAATGTAAATTAATATTAAGCAGTCGTTACAAATTGATAATAGTTAATTATTGGATTTTAATTAATTATAAGATGAAACTTTAATGTTTCAAACTAGATAGATAACCGACAAACTTCCACCCATTAATATGGGAGGGGAGATTATCACCAAAAGTGTCATGAATTATTAAGTTCGCACCGGACTTACTACTTAGATATAAGTCACTTGTACCCATTCCCCTTTCTCCTCCCCCCCCTTTTTTTTTTTTTTTTTTTTTTTTTTTTTTTTTTTTTTTTTAAATGGAGAGTAGATAATACAGTGGATGTGTTATCGGCAGCTCCAGTAACTCTCGCTTCTCCTATTTTGTCATTCAGTCCTCATTCAATGAGTGATGTTTCTGACAAAGGGTGAAGAAAAAGCTGCTTAAAGGTCGGTACTACTTGGTGACCAGTAGTCTGAGATGTCGGATATTTTTCTGTCTTTGTCTGTCCTTGTTGCCATGTCACTAGTAAGGGTGCTGGAGGTAAACGTTTTGTCTGGGCTGACGTTATCCGCCTGATAGTCAGGGACCCGAACCTTGGATTAACCACTAAGGAGGCTGTCCTATCAGCAGGCGCAAAGTACTGGGACTGCTGTATTGCCATTTGGTGAGTGGATCTGGACCATGCAGTAGTCTCTGGTGGGGCCTCTCGATGCCATACTAGTGGGTAATTGTTACGGCTTTACCTTTACGTGTGCTACAAATAAAAAAAAAATTCCTGTCTTTTTCTCTCTTACTTTCCCTCTCTGTACTGCTCTAACCAAGTATGCCGACCTATTCCACAAATCCCAAAACCTCAACATGAAATATCTCCAGAATAAAAACTCGATTAAACCTAGAACCCCATCTTCCAGCGTAGACCCCTACTACCAGGTCTCCTTCTCCAATATCAGGGGTCTACGTTCCAACCTTCCAGAGGTTGAAACCCAATTACAGGAGACAAAACCGGACATATTATTTCTATGTGAAACTGGAATAGGGCCGACCACTTCCCTAGATGAGTTCATAATTAATGGATACTCCAATTTAACAGCTAAATCTGACTCCCAAGATCG